>NC_092371.1:81013010-81100510 GCF_030028105.1 Mobula birostris
TGTATGTGTGTGTGTGTGTGTGTGTGTGTGTGTGTGTGTGTGTGTGTGAGTGTATGATGTAATTCCTGCCACTGTTATAAGAGTTCACAATCTGTTCACAATCTGCTTCTCAGTCTGGCTCGTTATGGCCTTGAAACCTGTTGTCTTATTTCACTGCACTTTCTCTGTGACTGTTGCACTTTATTGTGCATTCTGTGATTGCTATTTAAGCAACAGCTTATATTCCAACTGGTAACCTCCAACATGATGGCATGTATATAGATTTCTTCTTCTGGTGAAAAATTCCCTCCACCTCCCCTCTTTTTCTGTTCTCCACTCTGGCCTCTTACCTCTTCTCACCTGCCTATCACCTCCTTAAGACCATAAGACATAGGAGCAGAATTAGGCCATTCGGCCCATCAAGTCCATTCTGCCATTCCATCATGGCTGGTCCCGGATCCCACTTAACCCCATACACTTACTCGCTCACCATATCCATATTCCCCAACCAATTAGGAATCTATCAACTTCTGCTTTAAATATACTCACAGTCTTGGCCTCCACTGTAGTTTGTGACAGAGTATTCCACAGATTCACAACTCTTTGGCTAAAAACATTCTTCCTTACTTCTGTTCTAAAAGTACAGAATTGCTCCTAAATTTTGAGGCTGTGCCCTCTAGTTCTGGATACCCCCACCAGAGGAAACATCCTCTCCACATCCACCCTATCTAGTCCTTTCAACATTCGGTAAATTTCGATGAGATCCTCTTGCACTCTTCTAAATTCCAGTGAGTACAGGTCCAAAGTTGCCAAACGCTCCTCATATGTTAACCCCTTAATTCCCAGAATCATCCTCGTGAACCTTCTCTGGACTATCTCCAATTAAAATACATCCTTTCTGAGATATGAGGCCCAAAACTCTTGATAATACTCCAAGTGCCCCCTTCTATAACCCCCTGCTGATTTTTCCAGTAACATCCCACTTGGTCCCTCCTCCTTCCCTTTCTCCCATGGTCCTCTCTCCTCTCTTATCAAATTCCTTCCTCTCCAGCCCTTTACCTTTCCCACCCACCTGGCTTCACCCTCACCTTCTAATTATCATCCTTTCCCTCCCCCCACCTTATTCTGGTGTTCTCCCCCCCCTTTCCAGTTCTGAAACGTCAACTGTTTATTCATTTCCATAGATGTTGCCTGATCCGCTGAGTTCCTCCAGCATTTTGTGTGTGCATGTGTTGCTTCTGTTATTGTTCTTCTCAATGCACTGATGTGATGAAGTGGTCTTTGTGGATGGCAAAACAAAGATTTTCACTCTACCTCAGTACACATGACAGTAATAAGTCAGAAGAAAGCAGCATCCATCATCAAGGATCACCACCATCTAGGTCATGCTCTCTTCTCTCTGCTACTGAAGCGAAGCGCAGAATCAAATATCGCTGTGATGATTGTACGCTGTAGTATCAATTGTTTGGCGACAATAAAGTATAAAATATACTGTCAGCAAGGAGGTACAGGAGCAATAAGTCCCACACCACCAGGTTCAGGAACAGTTATTACCCCTCAACCATCAGGCTCACCTTCCCTCATCTCTCACCTCAACACTGAATTGATTCCACAACTGCTAGACTCACTTTCAAGTACTCTTCATCTCATATTCTTGATATTTATTGCTTATTTATTATTATTTTTATTACTTCTTTTTTTCTTTTGTGCTACCACACAGTTTGTTGTCTTTTGCACATTGGTTGTGTGTCCACGCTGTTGTTTTTCATTGATTCTATTGTATGACCATAAGATAGAGGAGCAGAATTAGGCCATTTGGCCCATCGAGTTTGCTCTGTCATTTCATCATGGCTGATCAATTTCCCTCTCAACCCCATCCTTCGGCCTTCTCCCTGTATCCCTTCATGCCCTGACTAATCAAGAATCTATAAACTTCTGCCTTAAATATACCCAATGCCTTGGCCAGATTCACCACTCTCTGGCTAAAGAAGTTCTTCCTCATCTCCATTCTAAATGGACATCCCTCTTTTATTATTCTTAGATTTACTGCGTATTCTTGCAAGAAAACAAATCTCAGGGTAATATATGGTGACTTATACGCACTTCGATACTGTAATAAATTTTCTTTGAACTTAGAATTCACCAGTTCAGTGAAGTGGGGTTCGCAAACATCAAAGGCAGAAAGCATTTGGAAGGGTAATGATGACGGTCAATTCTTTCTCTGTGCATAACCTGCACTTGTGCTAAAATATTCTGTATTCCAATAACTCTCTGTGTGAAAGAAGTCATCTATGTTCCTCCTTTACATCACCTACTCACTCTCAATTTATCAATAAGTGGAAATGATTTTTCACCATTGAGGCCCACCGTTGGTCAAGGTTGACCCAGCTGTCTATGTGATACGCGGCCAGGGCAGTAGGATATAGAGAGCAAGCTGTTACCCATGCAGCAAGCTCCCCCTCTCCAGGCAGCTGATGAACCCAAAGGAACGGCAGAGACCAGTACAGTTCGGCACCAGCAGCGTTGCAGGAGTTGCCAGTCAGCAATGAACTCAACATAGGAACTCCAGCACTGTATTTGTCCTTGGGACTTACACCTGAAGCCTTCCCCATTGGTGGGTATAGCCACAAGGCAGCAGAGGCTTGAGTTCAGAGTTTTCCTTCTCCTAGATGAGCCGCCAATCACGGCTGATGAGCCCCTGCAGCGACTGCTCTTAAGGTACCAGTGACCCACCTTTGCCCTTTTTCCTGTCAGCAGAAACAGTTCTGCTATGAAGGCCAGGAACTTAGAAACATATAAAACCTACAGCACAATACAGACCCTTTGGCCCACAATGCTGTGCTGAACATGTACTTATTTTAGAAATTACCTAGGGTTACCCATAGCCTTGTATTTTCCTAAGCTCCATGTACCTATCCAGGAGTCTCTTAAATGGGGGGAACTTCTTTACTCAGAGAGTGGTAGCTGTGTGGAACCGGCTTCCAGCAGAAGTGGTTGAGGCAGGTTCGATGTTGTCATTTAAAGTTAAATTGGATAGATATATGGACAGGAAAGGAATGGAGGGTTATGGGCCGAGTGCAGGTCAGTGGAACTAGGTGAGAGTAAGAGTTCGGCACGGACTAGAAGGGCTGAGATGGCCTGTTTCCGTGCTGTAATTGTTATATGGTTAAATGGTTAAAAGACCCTATTGTATCCACCTCCACCACCACTCTCTGTGTAGAAAACATACCCCTGACATCTCCTCTGCATCTACTTCCAATCACCTTAAAACTGTGCCCTCTCATGTTAGCCATTTCAGCCCTGGGAAAAAGCTCCTGGCTATCCACATGAACAATGTCTCTCATCATCTTATACACCTCTATCAGGTCACCTCTCATCCTGCATCGCTCCAAGGAGAAAAGGCCGAGTTCACTCAAACTATTCTCAAAAGGCATGCTCCCCAATCCAGGTAACATCCTTGTACATCTCCTCTACACCCTTTCTATGGTTTCCATATCCTTTCTGTAGTGAAGTGACCAGAATTGAGCACAGTACTCCAAGTGGGGTCTGACCAAGGTCCTATATAGCTGCAACGTTACCTCTCGGCTCTTAAACTCAATCCCACGATTGATGAAGGACATTGCACTGTATGCCTTCTTAACCACAGAGTCAACCTGCGCAGCAGCTTTGAGTGTCCTATGAACTCGGACCCCAAGATCCCTCTGATCCTCGACACTGCCAAGAGTTTTACCATTAACACTATATTCTGTTATCATATTTGACCTACCAAAATGAATCACCTCATACTTATCTGGGTGGAACTCCACCTGCCACTTCTCAGCCCAGATTTGCATCCTATCGATGTTCTGCTGTAACCTCTGACAGCTCTCCACACTACCCACAATACCCCAACCTTTGTGTCATCAGCAAATTTACTAACTCATCTCTCCACTTCCTCATCCAGGTCATTTATAAAAATCATATATAGAAGGGGTGACGGAACAGATCCCTGAGGCACACCACTGGTCACCAGCCTCCATGCAGAATATGACCCATCTACAACCACTCTTTGCCTTCTGTGGGCAAGCCAATTCTGGATCCACAAAGCAATGTCCCCTTGGATCCCATGCCTCCTTACTTTCTCAATAAGCCTTGTATGGGGTATCTTATCAAATCCCTTGCTGAAAACCATATACACTACATCTACTGCTCTACCTTCATCAATGTGTTTAGTTACATCCTCAAAAAATTCAATCAGGCTCGTAAGGCACGACCTGCCTTTGACAAAGCTATGCTGACTATTCCTAATCATATTATGCCTCTCCGAATGTTCATAAATCCTGCCTCTCAGGAACTTCTCCATTAACTTACCAACTACTGAAGTAAGACTCACTGATCTATAATTTCCTGGGCTATCTTTACTCCCTTTCTCGAATAAGGGAACAGCTTCTGCAACCCTCCAATCCTCCGGAACCTCTCCCATCCACATTGATGATGCAAAGATCATCATTGCCAGATGAGACTCAGCAATCTCCTCCCTCACCTCCCTCAGTAGCCTGGGGTACATCTCATCCGGTCCAGGTGACTTATCCAACATGATGTTTTCCAAAAGCTCCAGCACATCCCCTACCTTAATACCTACATGCTCAAGCTTTTCAGTCCACTGCAAGTCATCCCTACAATCGCCAAGATCCTTTTCCGTAGTGAATACTGAAGCAAAGTATTCATTAAGTACCTCTGCTATCTCTGCCGGTTCCATACACACTTTTCCACTGTCACACTTGATTGGTCCTATTCTCTCACATCTTATCCTCTTGCTCTTCACAAACTTGACTTGGTTGCCAGAGGCTACTTGAGACGCACACAATTGGGATTACTTAACAGGTAATGGGAGCTTATCCCCACTACCACTCCCGGCTATGACAACCTTAAGGAACCATTGCCCTCTCAATTCCAAACCTATTAGAATTCATACCACTGCCACCATTTAAGCTTTTCCCTGCCAGTGGAAAAAGAGAGTCCCAATGTTTAAAACCACCCTGAGGTGTAACATCAGTACTAGGATTTTCCACAGATATTCCGATGGACGGTAGCCCAAAAGACACCTCATGTTATTCCTTCTGTGGTTCCAAACAACATTCCATTCACCATCACCATTTCTTGTTTGGTTTTTATATTGAAAGCCTCAATAGATCTATCACATGGAACTCGGTCAGATTCCTTCCCAATGTAAAACACCTACAGCGCTTCCGGAATCCACGCACAGCCTGAAGACTACATAGGAACCTTCACAAACCCACAGTGGCTATCCTCTGAATCAGAATCAGGTTCACTATCACTGACATATGTCATGAAACTGGCTGTTTTGTAGCAGCAGTACAGTGCAATGACATAAAATTGCGACAAATTATAAAAATGAAATAAACAATGCAACAAAAAAGAATAATGAGGTAATGTACTGATGAGGATCTCTGCCTGAACTGTCAACTCTCTAATCCTTGGGCCAGCTGGTGGTGTAGTGGGATCAGCACTGGACTTCAATGCAGATGGTCCTGAGTTCAAATCCAGCCAGGTCCCAACCTGGGCAGCAGCAGTATCTGTGTGTGAGAAAGGCCTGGATATCTACTTCCGTATCTTACCATGAAAAAAATCCTATGGTCCATGAGGTCATGAAGAATCAGACTCAACAACAACATTTTTTGGATGTGGTAGCCATAGAAAGGGTGCAGAGGAGATTTACAAGGATGTTGCCTGGATTGGGGAGCATGCCTAATGAGAATAGATTGAGTGAACTCGGCCTTTTCTCCTTGGAGCGACGGAGGATGAGAGGTGACCTGATAGAGGTGTACAAGATGAGAGGCATTGATCATGTGGATAGTCAGAGGCTTTTTCTCAGGGCTGAAATGGTTGCCACAAGAGGGCACAGATTTAAGGTGCTTGGGAGAAAGTACAGGGGAGATGTCAGGGGTAAGTCTTTTACTCAGAGAGTGGTGAGTGCATGGAACGGGCTGCTAGCAATGGCGGTGGAGGCGGATACGATAGGGTCTTTTAAGAGACTTTTGGATAGGTACGTGGAGCTTAGAAAAACAGAGGGCTAGGGGTAAGCCTAGTAATTTCTAAGGTAAGGACATGTTCGGCACAACTTTGTGGGCCGAAGAGCCTGTATTGTGCTGTAGGTCTTCTATGTTTCTCTCCATAGCTCACGGGTTCATAATCCTTTGTATACCATGGACCCTTCTGGCAGTCCAGTGAAGCCTACTTCAGAAGGCGTCCTTCTCAGAGTAATGTATTTAAATACATCAAATAAAATACACAGGATTACAAAAGAAACCAATTATATTGAAATAGTTATCAAAATATTTTAAAAATTGTGATATAATAATGTTTCTTTATTCATGCATTAAATAACAAGAGACTATACATTTAAAATATAGATAAATTAAAATTACATTAGATATTTTAAGATATTTGTAACAACTGTAATGTGATATGAAAATATCCGTGATTTTTAATGGTGACAAAGTCACAGCTACTGCTAACACTACTGTGGTTTGTTGCCTACATTCATCATTGAAGGAAATGCTAAATTTCAGTTAGAGGTTAGTGAAAATAAAGATGTAAATTTTTTTCCCATCCAAGTTCGCGGACCGCCTGGAATCTATCCGTGGATCCCCCAGTGATTCGTAGACTCCAGGTTAAGGACCTCTGCCATAGATGCTGCCTGAGCTGCTGAGTTCCTCCAGCATTTTGTCTGCGTTGCTCAAGTTTTCCAGAATCTGCAGAATCTCTTGTGTTTATTCCTTTGTTTCCTTTCCAGTCTGACAAAGGAATTTAAAAGTTCAAGGTTCAAGGTACCTTTGTTATCAAAGTATGTATGCAGCATACAACTCTGAGATTCATTTCCTCCAGAAAGCCATGAAACAAAGAAAACCATGGAAGCTGTTCTAAGAATAAGATCAACCCACCACCACAGGCCAAAGAAAAACAAATTGCGCAAATAGCAACAAGAATATCAAACTCCCCCTCACTCAAAACAACCCAACAAATCATGCAAATGACAAGATTGAACAGGCGAAAACATTGAGAGAGACAGAGAGAAAAACCATCTCTCTTACATGCACACACACATATACACACACATGCACACATGCGTGCGCACGCACTCACACACAGATGATATGAATCAGAATCAAAATCAGGTTTATTATCATTGACATAAAATATAATGTGAAATATGTTGTTTTGCAGCAGCAGCACAGTGCAGTACATTAACACATTACTGTGGGATATATAAACAAAATAAAGAAGTAGGGTAAAAGAGAGTGAAAATACAGTCATGTTCATGGTCAACTCCGAAATCAGATGGCAGAGGGGAAGAAAATGTTCCTGAATCATTCAATGTGTGCCTTCACAATTCTATTTATTCAAACCAGTCCATATTATGGGCTCAAGACGCTTTGCCACAGCTGAGGCAAAACTAATTAGCCTTAATATCCTGGCTTATACTGCGTTGTAAAACAGCTCCCCACTATATAAACAAGACAACTCCTACAACATTGGGAGTCAGAACTAACAGAACCACAAAACCACCTCTGCATTCGTCTGCCAGTCTCAGTCAATCTCTTTTTCTAATTCCTTCCCTCCCTTATCTCCACGTGACTCAGGCAACCACAGTGGCCTCTGGATCTGTTGCTTTGCGCCTTAATCTTCTTAGAGTTGTGTGCCCGTCCTGTTGTGTGGGTCTTTCATTGATCTGATTGTGTTTTTTGCATTTACACAAGAAAATGAATCTCAGGATTGTATATGATGACATATATTGATGATAAATTTTACTTTGAACTTCGAACTGTCATTTGCATGGGAACACCAAAGCCCAGGAATGGGAATATCTACAGAAAATGGTGGGTACAGCTCTGTCCATCACAGGCAAAGCCCTCTCCATTACTCAGCACACTTACATGGAACGCTGCCACAGGAAAGCAGCATCCATCATCAAAGACCCCCACCATCCCGACCACGCACTTTTCTTGCTATCACATCAGGCCAGAGATACTGAAGTCCCACACCATCAGGTTCAGGAACAGTTATTACCCTACAACCTTCAAGCTCCCAAATTGGTGTAGATAACGTCACTCACCTCAACACTGAACTGATTCCACAGCCTACAAACTCACTTTCAAGAGCTCTGCAACTCATGTTCCCAAAATTATTTATTGATCATTTTATTCACACAAATTCTCTTCTTTTGCACATTGGTTGTTTGTCAGTCTTTATTATTTAAAGTTTTTTTCATAAATTCTATTGTATTTCTTTATTTCCCTGTAACAGCCTGCAAAGAAAATGAATCTCAACGTGGAAGATCATAAACACGAGGAAGTCTGCAGATGCTGGAAATCCAAAGCGACACACACAAAATTCTGGAGCAACTCAGCAGATCAGGCAGCATCTACGGAAAGGAGTAAACAGTCGACATTTCGGGCTGAGACCCTTCGTGAGGATTGGAAAGGAAGGAGGAAGATGCCAGAATAAAAATGTGGGGGAGAGGAATGAGGATTGCTTGAAAGTGATCGATGAAGCCAGGAGGGTGGGAAAAGTAAAGGGCTGGAGAGGAAGGAATCTGATAGGAGAGGAGAGTGGACTATAGGAGGAAGGAGGGGAGAAGAGGTACAATTTAGAGTAGGGAATAGAGTGGGGGGGGGGGAGATTTTTTTTTACAAGAAAGAGAAATTGATCTTCATGCCATCAGATTAGAAGCTACCCAGACTGAATATAAGGGGTGTTGCTCTTTCACCCTGAGGGTGGCCTCATCTTGGCACTAGATGAGGCCGTGGTATATAGTAAATGGTGACATAAACATTCTTGGATAATACATTTACTTTGAATTGAAATCATTAATTGACTACCAATTTAACAAAGGAAGAGATTGTCTTTCCCATACTTCCTTACAACATAGAAGTAGGCCTTTTATCTCTTTGAATCTATGCTGGTTCTCAGAGCAATCCCATCGATTCCACCTCCCACTTATTTCCCTGCAACCTATTCCCTGTCACGTGCCACCATCAAACAGATCCCAGCACTATTTTCTCCTCTCATCTTTGACAATGTTCTCACTGTCTCAATGCTCCCATTCACTCATTGTCAAAGGTGACCTTGTTTATCCTGAACACAAGGAAATCTGCAGATGCTGGAAATTCAAACAACACACACAAAGTGCTGGTGGAACGCAGCAGGCCAGGCAGCATCTCTAGGAAGAAGCACAGTCGATATTTTGGGCCCAGACCCTCCTCAGGACTAACTTGTTTATCTCGATTTCTGATTTAGATTTATTTATCACACCTACATCAAAACATACAGAGAAATGCGTCATTTGCACTGAGAAAGCTAATGAAATTTGGCCTGTCCCCTAAAACCCTCACTAATTTTTATAGCTGCACCATAGAAAGCATTCTTCTAGGGTGCATCACAACCTGGTATGGAAGTTGTCCTGTCCAAGACCGGAAGAAGCTGCAGAAGATCATGAACACGGCGCAGCACATCAGACAAACCAATCTTCCATCCTTGAACTCACTTTACACCGCACGCTGTCGGAGCAGTGCTGCCAGGATAATCAAGAACACGACCCACCCAGCCAACACACTTTTCGTCCCTCTTCCCTCCGGGAGAAGGCTCAGGAGCTTGAAGACTTGTTCGGCCAGATTTGGGAACAGCTTCTTTCCAACTGTGATAAGACTGCTGAACGAATCCTGACCCGGATCTGAGCCGTACCCTCCAAATATCCAGACCTGCCTGTCAGGTTTTTTGCACTACCTTACTTTCCATTTTTTATTTTCAATTATGATTTATAATTTAAATTTTTATTATATTTACTATCGATTTGTACTCCAGGGAGCGCGAAGCGCAGAACCAAATATCGCTGTGATGATTGCACGGTCGAGTATCAATTGTTTGGCGACAATAAAGTAAAGTAATAAATCAACACACCCAAGCATGTGGTGGTGGCAGCCCGCAAGCGTTGCCACACATTCTGGCGCCAACATAGCCTTACCCACAATGCTCAGCAGAACAACACAAAACACAGCAAGTGACACAGCAACAACAGCAAAACAAGCCCTATTCCTCCCACCCACTCATCCTCTAAGCCTAGGGCAGGTCACCTTCTTCAGCCTCCAGGAGACCCATGGATTCACAGACACTGGGCCCTGAATTCCCCAGCAGACTCACAGAGGTTCAGCCCTCAGGCATGGATTTCTGAAATTCCAATCCCTTTGGTAACTCTGGTTTTATCCTATCAGACAGCCACTGTCCCTGCTGATCAATCTTCTTTGCTCACCTGCGGGTCAGGCAGCATCTGTGGAGGTGAGTAAACAGTTGACGTTTCAGGCCAAGACCCTTCACCAGATTTATTTTCACCAACTTATATGTTGTGAAAGTGGTTGTTTTGCAGCCACAGTATGATGGAAAGGCATAAATTTACTACAAATTACCAAAAAAAAGTGAAAAACATAAGGTAGTGTATCTCATCCCAATATTACATGGCATTTTTATTTGCGAAAGATCAAAGGTAACAACAGGACAATTCCATAGTTACGATGCTTCCTTTGAATTACATATAGTTTTTAAATGCCTCCTTCTTATCACTCAAACTCCAGACACCCAGAATGATTGTTAATCCCCACTGGCCCTGAGGCGCATTTATGCATATGTATGCAGGCATCCGAGGGCAATTGGAATGTTCCTTTGTTTGCGATTGACCCCAGCCTGCAGCTCCTGGAAACCTATTGTTCTGAGCTGTGTTTTAAATTCGATTTACAATCCACATTCAAATCTGAGGAATGGCTGCTGTTGAAATTAATATTTGCTATATACCCTAACTCCAGAATATGCCCTAACACTGATGAAGGGTCTTGGCCCAAAACATCCTCTCCATAGATGCTGCTGGATCTGTTGAGTTCCTCCAGCATTTTGCCTACGTTGTTACTCAGGATTTCCAGCATCTGCAGAATCTCGTGTTTACACTTACCTCCCCTTCCCTGTATGACAAAAGATCTTCGGTATGAATCAGAATCAAGTTTATTATCACTGACATACGTCATGAAATTTGTTGCTTTGTGGCAGCAATACATACAAAATAACTATGTTACAATAAGAATGTGAAGGTATAAAAAGTAGTGCAAAAAGAGAGCAAAAATAGTGAGGTAGTGGCCATGGGTGCATGGAGCATTCAGAAATCTGATGGTGGAGGGGAAGAAGCTGTTTCTAAAATGCTGAGTGTGCATCTTCAGGCTCCTGTGCCTCGACTCTGGTTGCAGTGAGAAGAGGGCATGTGCTTGACGTCGAACGTCCTGAGTGATTGATGCCACCTTATTGAGGCATCACCTTTTGGAGATGTCCTGAATGCCCGGGGAGGATAGCGCCCACGGTGAGGTGCCCGAGTCTGTAACCCTCTGCATTTTTTTTTCCCGATTCTCCATACCAGATGTGGTACAACCAGTCAGAATTTTAATTCAGTTCCTCTTCCCACAAGTGTAGCATTTTCTAGTTTTATTTTAGATTGCCAGCTACTGCATTTCTTTTAAAATGTTCATAAAAGATTCCATAGCTGTGCTTCAAGAGAAATAGAGTACTTGCTGGAAACTCCCTCTCCAAATGAACGTTATAGAAGCAGATTGGTTATATAACATTCAACAAGGCTGCTGTATTTTCTCTGTTCCATGACGACACGTTCAAAGTACTTCACAGGCGGTAAAATCCTATCTTTATATCTCTATCAGGATAGTGGACCTATCTTGGCCTCAGCATATTGACGCAATCACGATGATGCATGAGCACCTTCATTAGGAATTTGAGGCGATACAGTACGTCACTGAAGATTCTTATAGTTTCTTTCTCTGTACAGTGGAGAGCACTGTGCCCTAGTTGTATCACAGCCTGCAAGAGGCTCCAAAGCACAGAATCAATAGAGGCTTCACTCAGCCAGCTCCATTACAGTCAATGTTCCCTCTAAGGTGAGTGCACGTATGCACGCACACACGTATTTTGCTACTAGTGCACAAAGGAATTTAAACTGCGCACAAAAAGTTGTCCCCCTCGGCCTCGTTGGCATGTCAAGTATATTTCACCATCGTACACAATCACATTTCCTTTTCGGGTTTCTGATGCGGGCGGTGTTGACAACATGGAGTTTGCGATGATTTCTCTGCAGATTTTAGAACTGGCTGATTTATACGGCTTTTATTGAAGGAATTATTCAGTGAGCAGATGTTAGAGCGAACATTAGCCAGCTCCATCACAGGGTACAACCCTCTCTATCATTGAGGGCATCTTCAGGAGGTGGTGCCTCAAAAAGGAGGCATCTGTCACTTTGTGGCTTTTGTGGGTCAGGTTGACCAGGGTTGTTGCATCCCAGTTGTCTAGATACACAAGGCAAGACACTACAATATGGAGAGCAAGCTGTTGCCCATGCAGTAAGCTCCCCCCTCTCCATGCAGCTAATGAACCCAAAGGAACAGCAGAGACCATGACAGCTTGGCCCCAGCAGCACCACAGGAGTGGCCAGTCAGTGTTGAACTTAACTCAGGACTGCCTTAGGGACTTCAGCTCCGGATTTTTCCCTTGGGGTTTACTCCCGTTGCCTTCCACATGAGTGAGTATAGCCACAAGGTGGTGGAGGTTTAAGATCAGAACTTTCCTTCTAGATGAGCTGCCAACCATGGCTGATGAGCCCCATCTGCCTGAAACCTGTCCCTTCGAACCTTCACCATTCGGGATATGCCCTTCCTCATTAGGGAGCAGGTACAGGAGCCTGAAGATCCACACTCAACAATTCAGGGACAGCTTCTTCCCCTCCGCCACAGATTTATGAGCAGTCTATGAACCCATAAAAACCACACTGTTACTCTTTTTTGCACTTTTTTTGTAATTTGTAGTAATTTTATATCTGGCACAGTACTTCTGCAAAAGAACCAGTTTCACAGCATAGATCAGTGATAATCAATTTGATTCTAATTCAAGTTCTGAAGTGCATTGGGATAGCCCGAAAGGGATGAGGATGGTGCTATAGAAATGTAAATATTTTAAACTTTTCTGAAATCCCACTGGCAGTAAATGTTCTATGACCATTAGTCCCTGAACAATGATTATGTCACCAGGTCTTATTCACCACTGGTAACATTCAGAGTTGTGACTGTTCTGTGGATCCCAGTAAAATGAATGGGCTTCTTTATTAGCTCTCTCAGACATTGCAAAACAGTATTGGCACTCCCTCCCACTAAAGAGTCAGTGAAGATGAGAAGATATGTTTAAACCACTGACAAGAGTTTGTAATTTGATTTAGAGGTGTTGATGTTCCCACTGAGTTCTGGCTCCAACACTAAGAGCATAGAGCACACTTCTCTGAGTTTAATTTTGTTTGTGGTGGTTTGTTAAAGCTGCAGTTAACACATTCACATAAGTTCCTATTAACGCTATTTTGCAACAAAAGTTAACCGTTTTCATTCCATACCAGCTAATGAGTTTTCTCCAAGTATACATTAGGATTCCAAGCATGTAGAAATAACCATGTTACCATTAAAGTTTGTATCTCTATCAGGATAGATTCAAAGATTGAAAATACATTTATTAGCAAAGGGTATGTATGCAGTATACAACCCTGAGATTTGTCTTCCCACAGACAACCACAAAACAAAGAAAAAACCATACAATGTGTTCAAAGATAAACACCAAACCCCTAACGTGCAAAAAAAGGAACAAGGTGCACAAATGGATAGAAAGAAAAAAAAACGATCGGGAAACAGAAAATACAAAACACCAAATCACAAGGACATCAAAAATGTCCAGGCATATTCAGTTCAGTTCAATCCAGCCCTGTTCAGTTCAATTCAACCCATTTCAGTTCAGATAGAGGATCAATAATTTGATGCAATCATGAAGAAGATGCACAGGCAGTTATTCTTCATTAGGAATGATTCAGTATGTCACCATTTCTTTCAGTGTGCAGTGGAGTGCCAATCTGACTGGTTGCATCACAGCCTGGTGTGGAAACACTAAAGCAGAGGATTAACAGGGGCTGCAGGGGGTTGTAGATTCAGCTAGCTGCATTACAGGCACCACAGTCTGCACCATCGAGAGCATCTTCAGGAGGCGGAGGGTCAAAAAGCTGGCATCTGTCACTGTCTGGCACATCTCCTTCCTCATCACCACCATTAGGGAGGAGGTACAGGAGCCTGAAGACCCACACTCAACAATTCAGGAACAGCTTCTTCCCCTCCACCGTCAGATTTACGAACCCATAGAAACGAGAAACCTGATTGAAACACAATATCAAAACCAATAAACGTTAAAGACCATAGCTTCGTAAAATACAGGGGCAGTATTAGGTCATTTGGATCATCGAGTCTGCTCCAGTCAAAAGGCTTATTATGCTCCTTTGTCTGTCCTCTTCTCAAAACTCAAAGTTGAAAATAATTTTATTATCAAAGTATATATATGTCATGATATGCTATCCTGAGAGTTGCTTTCGCGGGCTTTAAAAATAAATTTGGTGGTGGGATGGAGATACATCTCTACCAAAGGAGGTGCAAGGCACTACTTCCCTCCACTAGCCTGAAGGTCACACTTGGGCAAGGTGTAGCACCTGCTTAGCCACCCAGCTCCCGATCAGAATCACGTGAAACCTTCGGTGGTGGATGGTTGTATGAGTAGCTGGTGTGTATCACAAGTACTGGTTATGTGACCACTGACGCCAGGCAGACAGTCTCTGAAGAGTATTGATAATGGCTGGGATCTCCCATCTTGCAAAGACACTGCTCAGAGGCAATGGCAAACTACTTCTGTCGAAACATTTGCCAAGAATAATCATGGTCATGGAAGGACCACAATCGCCCATTATCATATGACGTGACACATGATGATGATGATTTATAATAAATAGAAAGAAATGCAATAGAATCAATAAGAAACCACACAAGACAGACGGACAAACAGCCGGTGTGCAAAAGACAACACATGTACAAAAACAAAAGAAAAGTTATATATCAAGAATGTAAGTTGTACAGTCCTTAAAATTGAGTCCGTAAGTTGTAGAATCAATTCAGTGTTGAGGTGAGTGAAGTTATCTCCTCTGGTTCAGGAGCCTGATGGTTGAGGGGTAATTACTGTTTCTGAATCTGGTGGTGTGGAACCTGAGGCTCCTGTCCCTTCTTCCTGATGGCTGCAGTGAGAAGAGAGGTGGGCCCATGGCGGACTGGGCTGTTTCCACTAAATTAACTGTGTAGTGAAGGGGAGGGCTTTACCCCTGATGGACTGGGTTGTGTCCACTACTCTCTGCAGTTTATTCTTTTATTCCTTCGGCTGCAAGAGGAGGATATGAGCAATAATGAGAAGGCGTTCCTCTCCTCGGTGGATATTGTTCCTCCTTTTGCTTTTCTGCTGGCTTGGCTCACATTGAATTAAACTAACAAAGGGGGAATTTTCCTAATGATTCTGCTGATGAAGTCTGAACCATAAAAGAACTGGATGGTTCTAGGTTAATTCCCTGATCTGTGGTTAGTTGCCTAATCTCAGTTTAACCTTTGATAGTAAATGGTTGCCTCTCTGAGTGGAGGCCTGTGACTAGTGGTGTGCCGCAGGGATCAGTGCTGGGTCTGTTGTTGTTTGTCATCTATGTCAACGATCTGGATGATAATATGGTGAACTGGATCGGCAAATTTGTTGATGACACCAAACTTTGGGGGTGTAGTGGACAGTGAGGAAAGCTATCCGCTGGAAAAATGGCAGATGGAATTTAATGCAGACAAATGCGAGGTGTTTCACTTCAGTATGACTAATCAGGGTAGGTCTTACACAGTGAATGGTAGGGCACTGAGAAGTGTGGTAGAACAAAGGCCTAGAGGTCTATAATTCATTGAACATATCATAGCAGGTAGACAGGGTTATAAAGAAAGCTTTTGGCATATTGGCCTTCATAAGTCAATATATTGAGTACAGGAGATGAGATGTTATGTTGAAGCTGTATAAGACGTTGCTGAGGCCTAATTTGGAGTATTGTGTGCAGTTCTGATCACCTACCTACAGGAAAGATGTAAATAAGATTGAAAGAGTACAGTGACAATTAACAAAGATGTTGCCAGGTCTGGTGGACCTGAGTTACACAGAAAGATTGAAGAGGTTAGGACTTTATTCCTTAGAACATAGAAAATTGAGAGGAAATTTGATAGAGGTATACAAAATTACGAGGGGTTATAGATAGGGTAAAAACAAGCAGGCCTTTTCCACTGATTTTGGGTGGGATTACAGCCATAGGTCATGGGTTAAGGGTAAAAGGTGAAAAGTTTAAAGGGAACATGAGGGGAAACTTCTTCATTCAGAGGGTGGTGAGAGTTGTGGAACGAGCTGCCAGTGCAAGTGGTGCATGTGAGCTTGATTTCAACATTTAAGGAAAGTCTGGGCAGGTCGATGGGAGTAGGCTGTTTAAATAGTTTTAGCATGGATTAGATGGGCCAAAGGGCCTATTTCTGTGCTGTACTTCTCTATGATTCTGTCGTCCACCTGCTGTTGCCACCCCACACCTCCTCCAGCTCACTGTTCCCCAGTGACTCGCTTCCCTTCCCCTCTCACCGAGATCCTCAGCATCAGCTGCAGACCCATCTCTGTCAGGAATCTCAGCAGCCAGGATCTCATCAGCTGCCGTGGGCAGGAAAGGGTCACAGCCCTTTGAACATTGTTTAACCGGCCCTTTCAACATGTTTTTGCAGATGTGATTGCACACGAGCCATTTACAGCATCACGATAACACTCACACATTCCTGTGAAATGAAGGAATGAGATGAAGCAAGGCTGTATGGAGCCTGAAAGCTATTTGCAATCTCCAAGCTTAGAAGATGACATAAGAAGTTCTTTTTGGCAAACTGTCATGCTTACAGAAATGTAAATTCACTTCAGCTGAAATGGCTCTGGTTGCTTAAGTTCCATTACGTATCACCCAGCTTCCCTATCGGTGCTTTGACTAAAGCAGTTAGCCTCTCTTATCCAGTCAGCATCCAATCAGATCACAGCCGATCTTCACCTGAACAAGAGACTCTGTAGATGCTAAAAATCCACAGCCACACACACACAAATGCTGGAGGAACTGAGCAGGTCAGGCAGCATCCATCAAGGGTTATAAACAACCAACATTTCGGGCTGAGGCCCTTCACCAGTTTCTGCTGGGATTGAGAGGGGAAATGTCAGCCATAATTGAATGGAGGAGCAGTCCCTATGGGCTGAATGGACTAATTCTGTCCCTATGTTCTCTTAGTAACTGTGAACCATCTCCTGATTTGTTTGTTTGCTTTTTAGCATATGGGGGGAGGGGTGGTTTGATGTTCTTGTTGCTGTTTGCATGATTTGTTGTTTTTTGTGTGCGTGAGGTACTTGATGCTGTTGTTGCTGTTTGCATGATTTGTTGTTTTTTTGTGTGCGTTAGGGTTGTTTGATGTTTGTTTTGTGTGTGTGAGGTATTTGATATTGTTGTTGCTGTTAGCACGATTTGTTGTTTTTGTGTGAGGTATTTGATGTTCGGCTTGCTGTTTGCATGATTTGTTGTTTCTGTGTGAGGTATTTGATATTCTTGTTGCTGTTAGCACGATTTGTTGTTTTTGTGTGAGGTATTTGATGTTCGGTTTGCTGTTAGCACGATTTGTTGTTCTTGTGTGAGGTATTTGATGTTCGGTTTGCTGTTTGCATGATTTGTTGTTTCTGTGTGAGGTATTTGATATTCTTGTTGCTGTTAGCATGATTTGATTTTTGTGTGCGTGAGGGTTGTTTGATGTTTGTTTTGTGTGTGTGAGGTGTTTGACGTTCTTGTTGCTGTTTGTATGATTTGTTGTTTTTGCACATGGGGGGGTTGATGCTTTTCTTTGAACAGATAGCATGGTTTTCTTTGTTTTGTGGCTGTGTGGAGAGGATGAACATCAGAGTTTTATACTATATACATACTTTGATAATAAATGCACCTTGAACCTTGAGATAGCCCAAGAAGAATCCTGTGTCCAAAAGGCTGAGCGTACTGTATAAATGCCCTCCTTCTCTCTCTATACCCTATCAGAATATTTCATTACCTGATTCAGATTCCAGTTCATTTACTTATCACAGGTGCATGCAGGGAAATGTGCTGTTTGCATTAAAACCAAGGGTGTGCTAGGGCAGCCTGCAAATGTCGCCACACATTCCAGCACCAACATAGCATGCCCGCAATGTTCAGCAAAACACCAATAAAACAAAACAAAAAGAAGAGAACGAAAGCAAAACCAGCCCCTTTCCCACCCTCCCACTCTCACGCAATGACAGGCCCCCAACCTCAGGGCAAGCCATCTCCAGGCTTCCACTCCTTGGCTGTGGACTCTCAGACGTGCAGACATCAGGACTGATAGATACAGGCAAACAGATAGATCATCTCCTCTAACATTTATGTACAAAGGAATCGATACCTGGCACTTACTGCAGCATAATCCCTTGGCCTAGGTACTTTCTGCTCAGTTAGACTTGGTTATTGCTCAAAGGCCAGTGAGTCATAGGATTGTGGGCTAAGACATTGGTCCAGAATTTGAGTTTGGAGTCTGTCGCTTGCAGGAATCGGAAAGTACTGTTGGAGGAGTGTCTTCTCAGATGACATGTCAGACCCAGGAAAATGAAAATTTAAAACAAAACCGAAGAGGTTTAGAAGGGATCTGAGGAGAATTTTTTCACCTGAAACGTAGATGGAATCTCGAATACGCTGTGGAGGCAGAGGCTCTCACAAGTTCTTCAGAGTTCAAAATAAATTTATTATCAAAGTGCATATATGTCATCATGTACTACCCTGAGATTCATTTTCTTGTGGGCATTCACAGTAAGTACAGAGAAGCACAATAGAATCAATCAAAAACTGCACAGGACAAACAAACAATGTGCAAAAGACAACAAACTGCAAATACAAGAGAGCCAAAATAATAAGGAGAAATAAATAAGCAACAAATATCAAGAGCATGAGATGAAGAGTCCTTGGTTGTGGGAACAGCTTGGTTCTGGGCTGAATGAAGTTGAGTGAAGTTATCCCCTCTGGTTCAAGAGGGATGAGTACTTGAATTGCAGGGGAGGGCTATGGAGTAAGTAAGAGATGAGTATACATTCATATCCTACAAAAGGTCGAGGATTTGGCCCAAACCATCACAGGTAAAATCCCACCAACCACTGAGCACATCTACATAAATCGCTGCTGTAGGAAAGCAACATCCATCATCAAAGATCCTTGCCACCCAGGCTGTGCTCTTTTCTCGCTGCTACCGTCAGGTAGGAGGTACGAGAGTCTCAGGACTTGCACCACCAGGTTCAAGAACAGTTACCATCAGGCTCTTGAACAAAAGGGGATAACTGCACCCATCTATTGAGATGTTCCCACAACCGATGATCTCACTTTAAGGACTCTTTATCTCATGTTCTCGTTATTTATTGCTATTTATTTGTATTTGCATTCGCACAGTTTGTTGTCTTCTGCACGCTGGCTGATCTTTCATTGATCATAAGAGTATAAGACAAAGGAGCAGAAGTCGGCCATTCAGCCCATTGAGTCTGCTCTGCCATTTTATCATGAGCTGATCCATTCTCCTATTTAGTCCCACTCCCCCGCCTTCTCACCATAACCTTTGATGCCCTGGCTACTCAGATACCTATCAATCTCTGCCTTAAATACACCCAATGACTTGGTCTCCACTGCCGCCCGTGGCAACAAATTCCATAGATTCACCACCCTCTGGCAAAAAAAATTTCTTCGCATTTCTGTTCTGAATGGGCGACCTTCAATCCTTAAGTCATGCCCTCTCGTACTAGACTCCCCCATCATGGGAAACAACTTTGCCACATCCACTCTGTCCATGAATTTCAACATTCAAAATGTTTCTGTTATCCTGTTATACTTGCTATTCTATAGATTTGCTGAGCACGGAAAAAGAATCTGAGGGATGTATGTGATGACATATATGTACTCTGATATTAACATTTACTTTGAACTTTGAGGTACAATGGTAGTCATGGACATGATGGGCCAAAGGGCCTGTTTCTGTACTATGTGGCTCAATGATCATCACAAACCTTCTCAGGGGTCTAGAAGTGGGCCAGGGATAACAAGAAGTGCTACTGGAAAGAGCTAGGAGACACCTTAATATGGAAACAAAGTGGTGGTGATATTCACTGAGGGAAAAGTGAGCTATCAAAGGACCGGTAACAGACATATTAGTATCTGGGAGGAAGCTAAATTAATTTAAAATAAACCACAGTCTGATTTAGCATGGCTTGGGCAATTAACCAAGTTGCACAATATCATGAAGAAACGCTGAGTTACTAAATACAGAGTTCCATTCGATTTCTCAACATTCTCATTGGTTTCGGCTTCACAGAATTTCACCACTTTCTGGTGAAAGTTACAAAAAGGAGTGACGCATCCCAGGCCAGGGTCATCACATTACTTGTCCATATTGCCACATGTTTTAGCGTGAAGTCGGGAGCGCTCCAAAGAGAAAAGCCCGAGCTCGCTCAACCTTTGCTCATAAGACACGCTCTCTACTCAGCACAATGTCCTGGTAAATCTCTAAAGCTTCCTATAATGAGCGTACCGGAACTGAACGCAATACTCTAATCAGTGTTTTACAGAGCTGCAACATTACCTCACGGCTCAATCCCACCCCTCCCACTCCCATACTGACTAATGAACGCCAACACACCGTACTCCTTCTTAAACACTTCTCTGAGGCCTGCACCTGCTTCTGATTCTGGTCTCCTGAACGGCCACACGCAGGGGCGACATACCGATGAAGCTAGTCGAGTTGCTGCTTCACAGTTCCAGTCACCAGATTTCGATCCTGACCACCGATGCTGCTGTCAGGAATTTGTACGTCCTCCCTGCATCCAGGTCAGCATCAGTACCAGAATCAGAATCAGGTTTAATATCACCAGTACATGTCATGAAATTGGTTGTCTTTGCGGCAGCAATATATTAGAAAAAAACACGAATTACGGTAAGCATATATATTTTTAAAAAGTTTAATGAAATAAGTTGTGCAGTAGTGTTCGTGTATTCAATATTCATTCAGAAATCGGATGGCAGAGGGGAAGAAGCTGCTCCCTAATCGTTGAGTGTTTGCCTTCAGGTACCTTCTCCCTGACGGTACCAATGGGAATGAGGCATGACCTTGGTGACCTTAATGATGGACACCACCTTGTTGAGGCATCACTCCTTGAAGATGTCCTGGATACAATGGAGGGCAGAATCCATGATGGAGTTGATTGAGTTTACAACTTTCTGCAGCTTATTTCGATCCTGTGCAGTGGCCCCTCCCCCCCATACCAGATGGTCATGCAGACAGTTCGAATGCTCTCCACGGTACATCTGTAGAAATTCATGAGTGTCTTTGGAAGCATACCAAATATCCTCAAACCCCGAATGAAATATAGCCACTGTCCAGCTTTCTTTGCAGCTGCATCAATATGTTGGGCCCAGGATAGATCCTCAGAGATATTGACACCCAGGTACTTGAAATTGTCCACCCTCTATGAGGACTAGTGTGTGTCCCCTCGCCTTACCCTTTCTGAAGTCCACAATCAGTTCTTTGGTCTTATTGATATTGACTGCAACACCACTCAACCAGCTGATACAGTATATATTGCTGTATGTCCTGTCCTGGACAGGTGCTTCGGTTCTCCCCTGCTTCCCAACGATGTGCATGTTGGTCACTGTAAATTACCTCTGGTGTGTAGGTGAGTGGGGAGAGATGACAGGAATGTGTGTGAAGAATAAAACGAGAGAAATGTAAATAAGTACTTGCTATCGAGTGGGTTTGAAGCACCTGTTTCCATTCTCCATGACTCTGTGATTTTATATTTAATCATTAGTTGCTATATTTTCAGTTCCCTGAAACCTAAGCTTTGGAATCCCCTGCCAAAATGTCAATTTCATCCTTTGACAGTTTTTATAATTTACAGATCACATGGGGCAAAGGACTTGTTCCTATGCTGGAGGAAGTTGAGAGCTCTACATTCCGTTTGCAACATTTCCCATAAGGGAGCACACAGAAAATGCTGGAGGAACTCAGCGCGTCAGGCAGCATCTTTGGAAATGAATAAACAGTCGACGCTTCGGGCCATGGCTCTTCTTCAGGACTGAGGAGGAAGGGGGAGCAAAAGGTGGGGGGAGGGGAGGGGGGCTAGCTAGAAGGTGATAGGTGAAGCCAGGTGTGCGGGAAAGGTAAAGGGCTGGAGAGGAAGGAATCTGATAGGAGAGGAGAGTGGGCCATAGGAGAAAGGGAAGGAGGAATGGACCAAGGGGGCAGTAATAGCAGGTGAGAAGAGGTAAAAGGTCAGGGTGGAGAACAGAGAAAGGGTGGGGAATTAGTTTACCGGAAGGAGAAATATAAGGATTATATATGGAATATAAGGTGTTACTTCTCCACCTTGAGGATGCACTGAAATTTCCTAAAGGGAGTTGCTTAGAAACCCAAAAACAAAAAGACACAAAGGAGTCAGATGAGATCAATTCTAATACAGGAACAAAAAGTCAAATACAGACCTTAAGACCAAAAGATTATCGGGGTACAATGATGCCAATCAGCCCATCAAATCTGCTCCAGCAATTCTATCACAGCTGATTTGTTTTTCTTAACTCCATTCTCCCTCCTCCTCCTCATAGCCATTTAACCCCTAACTGAAGCCTCCATTGGTCAGGGTCGACCATGGATGTTATGTCCTACCTGTCTAGGTACCCAATCCAGGGCAGTACAATATGGAGAGCAAGCTGTTGCCCGTGTACCAAGCTCCCCTTCTCCACACTTCTGGTGAACTCAATGGGATGGCAGAGACTGATACAGATTTGGCACCAGCAGCATCACAGGAGTTGCCAGTCAGGATTGAACTCAATGTAGGACTGCCTTAGGGACTCTAACTCTGGATTTCTCCCTCGGCGTTTACACCTGAAGCTCTTCGCATGAGTGAGTATAGCCGCAAGGCAGCAGAGGTTTGAGATCAGAGTTTTCCTTCTCCTAGATGAGCTGCCAACTGTGCCTGAAGCGACTGGTTTTAAGGCACAGGTAACCCACCTTTTTCCTTCTCCTGTTGGTAGAAATGGTTCTTCTGGGCTGAGTTGCTAAGCCACACATGAAGGTCAGGAGCTGGACTTGGTTATCAGAGGCTACCTGAGGCTCACACCATTGGGAGCATGTGATAAGTAGTGGGAGCCTGAACCCATTATCAGCCTTAAGAAACCTCTCCAGACTTCATTAATCTCTGCCTTAAATTCACCCAATGATAATGGGATGCCCACCTCATCCTTCTGAACTCCATCGAGTACAGGTCCAGAGCCCTGATCTAGGAATATAAGAAACAACATGGGAATGAGGCTATTTAACATTTGAAGCCTGTTTAGTCATTCAATGAGGTATACAGTTTTGACTCTATTTATCCTTGGTGGTATCTTCTCTCCTAGTCCATCAGCTAACAAAAAATCTATCAGTTGAGGTTCTGGATTTTCCAGTTGAACCACTAACCATTACTGAGAAGATGCAGAGAGCTCCAGGTTTCCACTGGTCTTTATAACAAGAGATGTTTACTGACATTTTTGTCACCTTCAGAATCTTCCCTCTTGTTTATTAGTCAAAGCATTGCAATCGAAAGTGAGGAAATTATGTTGCAGCTTTATACAACTCTAGCTAGGCCTCATCTGGAGTATTGCATTCAGTACTGGTCTCCCCTTTATAAGAAGGATGTTGAGGTTTTGGAGAAGGTGCAGAAGAGGTTTACCAGGATGTTGCCTAGGTTAGAGGGCATGTACTATAACAAGAAGTTGGACAATCTTGGGTTGTTTTCTTTAGAGCAGTGGAGGCTGAGGGGAGATCTGATAGATAGATAGATAGATAGATAGATACTTCGTTGATACCAAAGGAAATGATCATGTCACAGCAGCATTTCAAGTGCACAGATATACAACTATAGCGAAATATAGAGAAATAAGAAATAATAAATAAAAAGTTACCTCAAACAGTCTAACAGAAGGAAGGGTGTCAACACTTCCACAGCCTCCAGTGTGTCCAGCTTGAATCCTTAACCAGGCAGCCTTTCAAGTCAGTTTATTCAAGTCTGTTAGCATCACCCGTGTTGATGCCATTGCCCCAGCACACCACCACATAGAAGATTGTACTGGCGACAGCAGACTGGTAGAACATGTGAGGGAGAGGCCTGCATACTCCAAAGGACCTCAGTCGCCTCAGGAAGTAGAGGTGACTCTGGCCATTCTAGCACACAGCCTCTGTGTTGGTGCTCCACTCAAGTCTGTCATCCAGGTGCTTGTAGGTCCTCACCACATCCTTATCTGTAAGGTTTATAAGATTATGAGAGCCATAGATAGCGTAGATGACAGAATCTTTTTGCAAGGGTTGAAATGTCTAATACCAGAGGTGAGAGTTAATTTCAGAGGAGATGTGAGGGGCAAGTTTTTTTACAGAGCGTGGTGTGTGCCTGAAATGCAGTGGTGGAAGAGGCAGAAACATTAGGGACTTTTAAGAGACGTTTAGGCAGGCAAATAAATGTGAGGAAATGGAAAGATATGGATATTGTGTAAGCAGAAGAAATTAGTTAGCCATTTAATAACTAATTTAAAGGGTCTGCTCCTGTGCTGTATGGGTTTATGGTCTCTGTTCTGTGCTACCTCAGTAATAGTTTCTCTTTATGCTGTCATGTAGAACTGATTCCACAACCGACAGGCTCATTTTCAAGCCTCTGTAATTCATTTTCTCGGTATATTGTTCAATTTGCAGAATTTGCCTTCCTTTGCACATTGGCTGTTTACCAGTCTTCGTTAATCTACGGCTTTTTAATAAATTCTATCGTATTTCTTTATTTTTCTATAAATGCCTTCAAGAAAATGAGCTTCAAGATAGTATGTAGTAAAATATAAAGTTAAGTACTTGGATAATAAATTTTAATTGGGCTTTTGTCTGAAATTTTGCACTTTGAGAATCTTCACTCAGTGGCCACTTTATTAGGTACACTCGCACACCTGCTCATTAATACAAATATCTAAACAACCAATCACGTGGCAGTAACTGAAAGCATAAAAGCATGCAGACATGGCCAAGAAGTTCAGTTGTTGTTCAAACTGAACATCAAAATGGGGAAGAAATGTGATCGAAGTGATGTTGGTGCCAGACGGAGTGGATTGGGTTTCTCAGAAACTGCTGATCTCCTGGGATTTTCACACACAACACTGTCTAGAGTTTACAGAGAATGGTGCGAGGAACAAAAAATAACCAATGAGCGGCAATTCTGTGGGTGAAAATGCCTTGTTAATGAGAGAGTTCAGAGAAGAATGACCAGACAGGTTCAAGCTGACAGGAAGGTGACAGCAACTCATATAACCATATGTTACAACGGTAGTGTGCAGAGGTGAATCTCTGAACACACATTTTGAACCTTGAAGTGGATGAACTACAGCTGCAGAAGATCATGAACAAATGTTCAGTGGCCATTGAGTGCATATCAGTGCTTAATTGTACTCATGACCTTGTCCAGATTGCATGGTTGTGAGGTTCCACTTGCAATATATTAAAGGGAAATGGAGTACCATCAACTTACCTTAGGTTGCCACAGTACTTCAGCAGTTAGCCTGACATGATTACAGCTCGGGGGTCGGAGTTCTGAGTTCAATTCCGGCACCGTCTGTAACGAGTTTGTCTGTTCTCACTGTGGACTGCATGGGTTTCCTCCGAGTGCTCTGGTTTCCTCTCACAGTCCAAAGACGGATTAGTTAGTGGGTTAACTGGTCCAGTGATTATTTACTTACTTACTGCCCATTATATCATTGATGTTTATGGCAGCAACAAAGGTCCTCCATCTCTGGTGGTGTCCAGGGCTTCCTTCATCGTGTCAGTAGCTTCCTCTTGGTTTTCACTACTGTCAGTCGTGCAAGTTCTGGGTGGTGATGCAGGTTTACTGTCATACTCAGATCTAGAAGGAATCTTCATTGCTGTTTCTGTAACAACTTTATTTTACTAGTCAGGGTTGTTAGCCCTGAGCTGAACCCCTGAACCTGGAGGACCGGTGGACCTCTCTTAGTCTGGCCTCTACCCTTCAACCTGTTTGGCATGAGTGACCCTACCACGAGCCAAAGCATAAAGTTCTGACTATAGTCAACTGAGCTCTCTGGGTTGTTAATGCACAGAAGCTTCCAAACCCTATGACAAGGTTGTGATCCTCCCGAGAGGTGCTGTGATTGGGCTGGTGTTAAGTAGGTGGCTCATTGGGCCCGGGAGGGCCTGTTGTGTTCCCCAAAATATTCAGCATTTGCAAAATGTCTTCACAACGGAGCAGAGGGTAGGAAGTTAGTAAGAACCACCGCCAGGCAATCAAACAATGAGGGAAGTCTTATTGAAACACTTGTCAAGATGTTTCACGGTAAACCACAAACTTGTGGTTTTTAGAGACAGCAAGTCTAGTACCTAATGCTTAGGTCTGGCTTATCATGAAACAAAATCAAGTGATGATGAAGAAACTTTTTTTTTACTGTGGCGTGTCAGTAAAAAAAAATATAATTAGTTGCTCAATACGTTGTGTAGACAAGGCAGGCAGTGAAAATCTGGGATCCCCGTTTCAACTTAACTTCTGGGTGGCTCTTATCACACTGGGACCTGGACTGAATGATGTGAGGTGGAAGGAGTTCAAATACTTCCATATATCTATTCCAGAGGTATAGACAGGTTAAATGCAAATAGACCTTTTCCACTGAGACTAGAACTAGAGGTCATAGGTTAAGGGTGAAAGGTGAAATGTTTAAGGAGAACTTGATGGGCAACTTTTCACTCAGAAGAGGGTGGTGAGAATGTGCAAAGAGCTGCCAGTGGAAGTGGTGGATACAAGTTCGATTTCAATATTTAAGAGAAATTTGGATAGGTACATGGATGGGAGAGATATGGAGGGCTCTGGACCAGGTGCAGATCGAAGGGACTAGGAAGATTAATAGTTTAGCACAGATTAGATGGGTCGAAGGTCTTATTTCTATGCTGTAGTAGTCTATGACTCTATGTATTGATATCCTCTCATCCTCCCGGAGAGAAGGAGGATGAGAAAATACTTGAAGAAGGTGTACGAGACCTACTCCTTGGTCACCTCCAAGGCTGAAGTATGTAGAACATTCCAACGTGTCAACAACCGCAAGGCAGAAAGGCCGGACGGCATCCCAGGGCAGGTCCTCAGAATGTGTATGGAACAACTGGCTGGTGTGATTACCGACATTTTTAATCTCTTCCTGCCCCAGTGTGTAGTGCCCTCCTGTTTCGAATTGGCCATCATTCTCCCTGTACCTAAGAAAACCAAGGTAGCATGCCTGAATGATTGGTGCCCTGTCGCACTCACCTCAATTATAAGCAAGTGCTTTGAGAGGCTGGTTAAAGACTACATCTGCAGCATGCTGCCACCCAAACTGGAAACTTTACCATTCGCCTAATAACGGGACCAGTCTACTGGTGATGCCATAGCCACAACACTACACACCGACCTCACTCACCTGGAGAAGAGGGATGCATACATTAGAATGCTGTTCCTGGAGTACAGTTCCGTATTTAACACCAGAATTCCCTCCAGACTTGACAGGCAGCTCAGAGACCTCAGCCTGCAGCTGGATCCTAGACTTCCTATCGGATTGCTGACAAGTGGTCAGTATGGGCTCTTCTCACCTCTGTCCCTCTGACTCTCAACACAGGAGCCCCGCCCCCAGGGTTGTGTCCTGAGTCCCCTCCTCTATTCCCTTTACACCCACAACTGTGCTGCCACACACAGCTCCGATCTGCTGATCAAATTTGCAGGTGACAGGACTTTGATTGGCATTATTTCTAGTGGTGACGAGACAGCCTACAGAGGAGAGGTTGACACCCTGATACAGTGGTGCCAACATAACAACTTCTCCATCAATGTTCAAAACCCAAAAGAGCCGGTCATGGATTACAGAAGGAACGGAGGCTGGCTTTCCCCAATCAGCATCAATGGGTCTGCAGTTGAGAGGGTGAGTAGTTACAAGTTCCTCAGTATACACATCACCAATGATCTCACTTGGACCGTACACGCGGGCTGTGTGCCAAAAAAAAACACAACAGCGTCTCTTCCACCTCAGGAGACTGAAGAAGTTTGGCATGGGCCCCAAAATCCTCAAGACCTTCTACAGGGGCACCATTGAGAGCATCCTGACTGGCTGTATCACCGCCTGGTATGGGAGCTGCACCAACCTTGATCGCTGGGCACGGCAGAGAGTGGAACAGACAGCCCAGCACATCCATGGATGCGAACTTCCCTCCATTGAAGACACTTATAGCAGCAGGTGCAGAAAGAAGGCCTGGAGGATCATCGGGGACACCAGTCACCCCAACCATAAACTGTTTCAGCTGCTTCCATTTGGCGAACAGTACCAC
Source organism: Mobula birostris (assembly GCF_030028105.1). Taxonomy (NCBI): domain Eukaryota; kingdom Metazoa; phylum Chordata; class Chondrichthyes; order Myliobatiformes; family Myliobatidae; genus Mobula; species Mobula birostris. The sequence goes on from NC_092371.1 coordinate 81,041,423, forward strand.
AGCATTAAAGCCAGGACCAATAGGCTAGAGGGCAGTTTCTTTCCGCAAGCCATTAGACTTATACATTCACATGTCTGTACATTGCAACGGAGTCATAAAACAAAGATTTTTACTCCCTCACGTTGTGGGATGGATTTAAGATTTAAATAAGTTCAAATTCAAGATGATAAGAGGCATAGATAGATTTAAGACCATAAGACCAATAGACATAAGAGCTGAATTAGGCCATTCAGCCCGTCAAGTCCGCTCTGCCATTTCATCATGGCTGATCCTAAATCCTATTCAACCCCATATACCTGTTCTCTCACCATATCCCTTGATGCCCTGACCAATCAGGAATCTATAAGCTCCAGCTTTGAATATATCCATGGACTTGGCCTCCACCACAGTCAGTGACAGAATATTCCACAGGTTCACCATTCCTTGGCTAAAACATTCCTCCTTTCCTCTGTTCTAAAGGGTCACCCCTCAATTCTGAGCCTGTGCCCTATAGTTCTGGGCATCCCCACTGCAGGAAACATCCACTCCACCTCAACCTTATCTAGTCCATTCAACATTCGGTAGGTTCAATGAGATCCCCCCACATTCGTCTAAATTCCAGTGAGTACAGGCCCAAAGCTGCCAAACGCTTCTCATATGTTAACCACTTCATTCGCGGAATGCATTATCATACATTTCCCAAAACACTGTATTCCGTATGAGACTATTTTGCCCATTCTTCCAATTTGTCTAAGTCCTGCTGTAATCATATTGTTTCCTCAGCACTACCTACCCCTCCACCTATCTTCATATCATCCACAGACTTTGCTACAAATCCATCAATTTCACTATCTAAATCATTGACAAACAATGTGAAAAGTAACGGTCCCAATACTGTCTCCTGATGTACACCACTAGTCACTGGCAGCCAACCAGAAAGAGCCTCTTTTATTCCCACTCACTGCCTCCTGCCATTCAAATATTCCTCTATCCGTGCCAGTATATTTCCTGTAACGCCACAGGATTTTATCTTGTTAAGAGGCTTCAGGTGATGCACCTTGTCAAATGCTTTCTGAAAATCTCAGTAACTGATAATCCACTGCCTTGTCCACATAGCTTATTACTTTGAAGAATTCTAACAGATTTGTCAGGTAATATTGCCCTTTTCAGAAACCATGCTGACTTTGACTTGGGACTTTTGAGAGAATTTGAGACTTTTTTTTACCGTGCCCATGGTCTGTTCTTTATCAAATTACGGTATTGCTTTGCACTGTTGTAACTATATGTTATAATTATGTGGTTTTTGTCAGTTTTTTTAGTCTTGGTTTGTCTTGTGTTTCTGTGATATCATTCTGGAGGAACATTGTATCATTTCTTAATGCATGCATTACTAAATGACAATAAAAGAGGACTGCGTGTCCTCATAATCTCACCTAATCTAATTTATTCAGTACCCTAAAACCTTGTCCTTAATAATGGACTCCAACACTTTCCCAACCACTGAGGTTAGTTTAACTGGCCTATAATTTCCTCTCTTTTGTCTTCCTCCCTTCTTAAAGAGTGGAATGACATTTGCAATTTTCCCGCCCTCCGGGACCATGCCAGAATCAAGTGATTCTTGAAAGATCATGACCAATGCATCTGTTATCTTTTCAGCAAACTCTCTCAAGACTCTGGGATGTAGTCCATCTGGTTCAAGTGACTTAACCACCTTAAGACCTTTTAGTTTGCCTAGCAGTTTTCCTTTGTAACAGCAACGCACTCACTTCTGCTCCCTGATATTCACAGACCTCTGGCTCACAGCTAGTGTCTTCCACAGCAAAGACTGAAGCAAAGAACTTATTAACTTTATCTGTCATTTCTTTGTCCTCCATTACTACCTCACCAACATACAGTAATTTTTCAGTGGTGCAATATCAATTCTCACCTCCCTTTTATTCTTTATATAAAATGAAAGAACTTTCAGTAAGCTGCTTTATATTATCAGCTAGTTGCCCTCATATTTCATCTTTTCCCTTATAGATTTTATAGTTGACTTTTGTTGGATTTTTAAAAACTTCCAAATCATCCAACTTCCCACTTTTGCTACCTTATATGCCCTCTCCTTGGCTTTTATGCAGTCTTTAACTTCTCTTGTCGGCCACAGTTGCCTCACCCTGTCATTTGAGAACTTCTTCTGTGGGAGATATCAATCCTACACCTTTTGAGCTATTTCCAGAAACTTTAGCCATCTCTGCTTTGCTGTCATCCCTGCCAGTACCCTCCTCCAATCCACCTGGGCAAGCTTCTCTCTCATGCCTCTGTAATTCCCTTTATTCCTCTGCGATACTGATACATCTGACTTGTGCTTCCCCCTCTCAAATTGCAGTATGAATTCAATCATATGATCGCTGCCTCCTCAGGTTTCCTTTACATTAAGTTGACTAATAAAATCAGGCTTATTACACAACACCCAATCCAATATAGTTTTTCCCCTAGTGGGCTCGAGCACAAGCTGCTCTAAAAAGCCATCTCATAGGCATTCAACAAATTTCCTCTCTTGCAATCCGACACCAACCTAATTTTTCCAATCCCCTTCTATATTGAAGTCCCCCATTGTAATTGTGTAATTCCCCTTATTACATGCCTTTTCTGGCTCTCTTTGCAATCTCAATCCCATATCTTGGCTGCTATTTGGGGGTCTATATGTGATTCCCATAATGTTTTTTCTTATTCTTGCAGTTTCTTAACTTCACACACAAAGATTCAACATTCTCTGACCCTATGTCACCTCCTTCTAAAGATGTAATTCCATCTCTTATCAACAGAGCCACACCACCGCCTCTGCCTTCCTGCCTGTCCTTTCGATACAAAGTACATCCTTTGATGCTAAGCTCCCAACTATGGCCTTCTTTCATCCACGACTCAGTGATGCTCACGACGTTATACCAACCAATCTCAAATTGTATCACGAATTCGTCCATTATTCCAAATGCTATGCACCTTTAACTACTGCATCTTCAGTCTTGCTTTCTTTGCCCTTATGGATAACTTAACTGTTTATTTCCCTCTGTAGATGCTGCCTGACTTGTTGAGTCAAAATTCTGTTTATGTGGTGTCTAAAAGAAATAAATATGGCATTTTAAAGGGCTCATTTAATTCTTAATTCTTGATCTGCTCAGAATGGCTCCGAGTGAAACACGGACAGCTCATGCCCCTCCGTGGGTGCTGCCTGATCTACTGAGCTCCCCCAGCATTTTGTGGGTGTTGCTCTGTTGCTACAGGCAGAGGATGTGCTGGAGCACCCAGCAATTGTCACCACGCTTTCAGCACCAATATAACGTGCCCACTGCTTACCGACCTTGTAGGATGTGGGCAGAAACTGAAACAGCTGGAGGAAACTCACATGGTCACAGGGAGAAAGTAGAAAGTCTTTACGGACAGTGAACATAGAACATAGAACATAGAACATAGAACAGTACAGCACAGTATAGGCCCTTCGGCCCACAATGTTGTGCTGACCCTCAAACCCTGCCTCCCATATACCCCCCCCACCTTAAATTCCTCCATATACCTGTCTAGTAGTCTCTTAAACTTCATGAGTGTATCTGCCTCCACCACTGACTCAGACAGTGCATTCCATGTACCAACCACTCTCTGAGTAAAAAACCTTCCTCTAATATCCCCCTTGAACTTCCCACCCCTTACTTTAAAGCCATGTCCCCTTGTATTAAGCAGTGGTGCCCTGGGGAAGAGGCACTGGCTATCCACTCTATCTATTCCTCTTAATATCTTGTACACCTCTATCATGTCTCCTCTCATCCTCCTTCTCTCCAAAGAGTAAAGCCCTAGCTCCCTTAATCTCTGACCATAATCCATACTCTCTAAACCAGGCAGCATCCTGGTAAATCTCCTCTGTACCCTTTCCAATGCTTCCACATCCTTCCTATAGTGAAGCAACCAGAAATGGACACAGTACTCCAAGTATGGCCTAACCAGAGTTTTATAGAGCTGCATCATAACATCGTGACTCTTAAACTCTATCCCTCGACTTATGAAAGCTAACACCCCATAAGCTTTCTTAACTACCCTATCTACCTGTGAGGAAACTTTCAGGGACCTGTGGACATGTACCCCCAGATCCTTCTGCTCCTCCACACTACCGGTATCCTGCCATTTACTTTGTACTCTGCCTTGGAGTTTGTCCTTCCAAAGTGCACCACCTCACACTTCTCCGGGTTGAACTCCATCTGCCACTTCTCTGCCCACTTCTGCATCCTATCAATGTCTCTCTGCAATCTTCGACAATACTCTACACTATCTACAACACCACCAATCTTTGTGTCGTCTGCAAACTTGCCAACCCACCCTTCTACCCCAACATCCAGGTCGTTAATAAAAATCACGAAAAGTAGAGGTCCCAGAACCGATCCTTGTGGGACACCGCTAGTCACAACTCTCCAATCCGAATGTATTTTCTCCACCATGACCCTCTGCCTTCTGCAGGCAAGCCAATTCTGAATCCACCTGGCCAAACTTCCCTGGATCCCATGCCTTCTGACTTTCTGAATAAGCCTACTGTGTGGAACCTTGTCAAATGCCTTACTAAAATCCATGTAGATCACATCCACTACACTACCCTCATCTATATGCCTGGTCACCTCCTCAAAGAACTCTATCAGGCTTGTTAGACATGATCTGCCCTTCCCAAAGCCATGCTGACTGTCCCTGATCAGACCATGATTCTCTAAATGCCTATAGATCCTATCTCTAAGAATCTTTTCCAACAGCTTTCCCACCACAAACGTAAGGCTCCCTGGTCTATAATTACCTGGACAGTGGTAAGAATTAAACTCCCATTGGCCATCAGTGATTAGCTCTGGTGTTATGCTAATTGCTATGCTGCTGAGCCTCCATTCAATACTACTGTGTTTCCTTCACAGAAGTTATGAGCTTAGTACAGAGGAACGATGGTGAGATAAATGATTAACAATTTTATTTCATTTTCTGTGTAGGATATATGTTGTGTGGGTGCAGTGTGGTCCGGAGGAACATTGTTTCGTTGGGTTGTATATCCGTACAGTCAGACGACAATAAGCTTGAACTTGAAATGATGAGTGTGATTTATTGTCTAGCAGGGCTGAACAACCCCTATGTGCATCTCTTCCTAAATGGCCAACTCTTTATCCGAGTCAGAACGATTTATTTATTTAGAGACACCGCACGGTAACAGGCCCTTCTGCCCCGAAGACCCAGTGCCACCCAGTTATATCATGTGACCAATTAACCTACCAACCCTTACACCCTCTGCGTTGTGGAAGGAAACCAGAGCACTTGGAGAAAATGCACGTGGTCACAGGGAAAATATACAAACATTACAGACGGCGGCGGGAAGTGAACCTGGGTCGCCCGTGCTGTAATAGAAATCTGATGGTGGAGGGGAATAAGCTATTTCCAGAATGTTGAGTGTGTGCCTTCAGGCTTCTGTACATTCTCTCTGAGGGTAGCAATGAGAAGGGGTTATGTCTTCTTCACACTGACACTATGGCCTGTTGTCTGCACTCTGCAGCTTGAGTACTAGGATTCTGAACAGCTTGTCAATTTCTCTGAGCTTCTCAGTAAGATCACCTCTCACTTTCAAAATCCACTCAGCAGAGGCTGATGTTACTTAAATTCACTTCACCTCTATCATCATTGATGCTTTGTGCATGCATCTCAAATTCAAAGTCAGAATTGAATTAATTGTCGCCTGCACAAGTACATAGCACCATAGAACCATAGAACACTACGGCACAGAAAACAGGCCATTCAGCCCTTCTAGTCTGTGCCAAAACTTTATTCCGCTAGTCCCATTGACCTGCACCCAGTCCATAACCCTCCAGACCTCTCCCGTCCATGTATCTATCCAATTCCTTCTTAAAACTTAAGAGTGAGCCTGCATTTACCACGTCAGATGGCAGCTTGTTCCACACTCCCATCACTCTCTGAGTGAAGAAGTTCCCCCTAAACCTTTCCCCTTTCACCCTAAAGCCATGTCCTCTTGTGTTTATCTCTCCTAATCTAAGTGGAAAGAGCCTACTCGCATTTACTCTGTCTGTACCCCTCATTATTTTGTAAACCTTTATCAAATCTCCCCCCATTCTTCTATGGTCCAAGGAATAAAGTCCTAACCTGTTCAATCTTTCCCTGTGACTCAACTCCTGAAGACCCAGCAACATCCTAGTAAATCTTCTCTGCACACTTTCAATCTTACTGATATCCTTCCTATAGTTAGTTGACCAAAACTGCACACAATATTCCAAATTTGGCCTTACCAATATCTTACTCAACCTCGCCATAACATCCCAACTCCTATACTCAGTACTTTGATTTATGAATGCCAGGATACATGTGTGCATAGGTGCGATGCAGAACCTGGAGTCACAGAGTCATAGAACACAACAGCACAGAAACAGGCCCTTCGGCCCATCTAGTCTGTGGCAAATCACTAATCAGCCTAGTTCTTTCAACCTGCACCCGGACCATAGCCCTCCATACCTCTCTCATCCATGTATCTATCCAAATTTCTCTTAAATGTCGAAATCGACCCCACAACCACCACTTGTGCTTGCAGCTCGTTCCACACTCTCACCAGCCCCTGAGTGAATGTTCTTCCTCATATTCCCCTTAAACATTTCATCTTTCACCCTTAACCCATGACCTCTAATGCTAGTCTCAACCAACCTCAGTGGAAAAAGCCTGCTTGCACTTACCTTATCTATACTCCTCACAATTTTGTATACAGTATCTCTGTCAAATATCCCCTCAGTCTTTATGGAGCTTAGAAAATTAGAAGGCTATGGGTAAGCGTAGGTAGTTCTAAGGTAAGGACATGTTCAGCACAGCTTTGTGGGCTGAAGGGCCTGTATTGTGCTGTAGGTTTTCTGTGTTTCTGTTTCTACGTTCTAGGGAATGTGATACTTGCCGAAAAATCACGGGCTTATAGCATCATTTCAGCATCATATAAGAAAAATATAAATTAGATATATTAATTATACACAATTTTTAACAGAAAGAGAACAATTAGAACTGGTCATAGTGTTGATAAAATGTAATACAGGTTAATCCCTCTGCCTTGTGCTTGCATATACCACAGGAGTATTTAATGTGTGTTGCAACAGCTATCCAACTTCTGTTGAGAGTTTTTCCATTCAACCTATATGTTTTGACATTTCTTTTTTGAAACCTCCTGCATTGGCCTTGTGAATTGTGCAATCCTTGTGTGTTGTTAGTGAGAAAACAACAGAGAGAACCTCCTGAACATTCTAGAAAGTGTCAGCAATGCTTCTCTGGTGTGGCACAGACTGGATGAAGTGGCGAAGTTAAGAAGTTTTACAAATTTGTTTACTTTGTCTGATTTTTTTCACCCTAATTTCTTTCACTCAGCTTCCTCTTCACTCACCTCAGGATTGTCACCTCCAAGACAGGGATTGTAAAACTGCGCTCAATAAAGTCAGAAGGTGCAATGGTGTGTAAAGTTATTGGGCCAGAAATTTCGAGACCTGAGCTCAAAACTGAGATTGGACAGCACGCAGTTACCGTAACACCATAACAGCACCAACTACTTGGGTTCAATTCCCACTGCTGTCTGTAAGGACTTCATACATTCTCCCCATGACCTTAGAAATCTACAGCACATTACAGGCCCTTCAGCCCACAGAGTTGTATCGACCATGTAACGTGCTCTAGAAACCGCCTAGAATTTCCCTACCACATTGCCCTCTATCTTTCTAAGCTCCACGTACCTATCTTAGAGTCTCTTAAAAGATCCTATTGTATCCGCCTCTACCACTGTCTCTAGCAGTGCATTGCACACACCCACCACTCTCTGTGTGAAAAACTCATTCCTGACATTCCCCCTGTTCCTACTCCCAAGCACCTTAAAACTATGCCCCCTTGTGTTAGCCATTTCAGCCCTGGGAAAAAGCCTCTTGCTATCCACACGGTCAATGCCTCTCATCAATCTTATATACCTCTATCAGGTCACCTCTCATCCCTTGTGAGTTTCCTTTGCGTTCTCCAGTTTCCTCCCACATTCTAAAGTTTTTTTATGTTCAAGTTTATGCATGTAAAGTGCACAGAATAGGTAAACAGTAAACAGTAAACAGTAAGCAGCTCGCTGTCCCAGTGACAAGAACTCGGTGGTGGCAGGGTATTCATTAGTCTCACAGCCTGGGGGAAGAAGCTGTTACCCAGTCTGACAGTCCTAGTCCTGATGCTCCTGTACCTCCTTCTTGACAGTAGTGAGTCAGAGAGATTGTGGGATGGGTGGTAGGGAACTTCAACAATGCCTCAGGCCCTTTTTATAAGCAATGTCGATGGGATGAAATGATCTGTATGGATGGCAGCAAAACAAAAATATTCCTGATGAGAGGGTGGAAAAAAGAGAGTGTGCAGGGGAGGGGTCTTTGACTGATTTCCTGGGGCAGTGGAAAGTGTAAGCACTGGAGTCCTGAGATTGGACAGCACGCAGTTACCGTAACACCATAACAGCGCCAACTACTTGGGTTCAATTCCCACTGCTGTCTGTAAGGACTTCATACATTCTCCCCATGACCTTAGAAATCCCCATGACCTTAGCACTGGACATTCTCCCCATGACCTTAGCACTGACCCTTTGCATCTCCCTGTTCCCTGTCCCCAATTCCTATCCATATCTCTTTGTGTCTGCCCCAGCCCTTGTTTCCGAGTCTGTCCTTGTTCTCCTCCCTGCTCTTGATTCTACCTGTGTCCATGCCTCTGCATTTCAAAGTTCAAAATAAATTTATTACTGAAGTCCCCTTACGCTACCCTGAGGTTCATTTTCTTGCAGGCATTCACAGTAGAATGAAGAAATCCAAGAGAAACAATGTAGAACTAAACACAAACGAAGACTGACAACAGCCAATGAGGCAGCATGGTAACATAGTGGTTAGCACAATGCTTTACAGTACAGGTGACCCAGGTTTAATTCCCACCACTGCCTGTAAGGCGTTGTACGTTCTCCTCGTAACAGTGCAGGTTTCTTCCCACAGTCCAAAGGCGTACTGATTAATAGATTAATTGGACATTGTCATTTGTCCTGTTATTAGCCTAGGGTTAAATCAGGAGTTGCTGGGAGGCGTGGCTCGAAGGGCCTATTCCACACTGCAAAAAAAAAGTAAATAATTAATACTGAGTTGTAGAATCTGTGAAAGAGAGTCCATTGGTTGTGGCATCAGTTCAGGGCACTGCTCGCTCTGAGCTGTGTGGGTGTGTGACCGCACACTCACTGAAATGCTACCGTGCACATACCCTTCGTTGCCGCACAACTGGAACTTTTTTTTAATAAAGTGTTTTCTTAAAGTGCTGTGCAGTGTAGAGGTCGTGTAAAAATGTCCTGCTCAGAGCTGTAAAAAAAAATTAGAGGGAATGTTGGTTCAGAGTTATGCCTGTTCCTATTCTTGTCCGTTTCTGAGTCCTCAGCAATATGAGGTTCCCAAGCTTATAATGTGAGACTATTTTTTTTCTGTTTTATATTTAGAGACAAAATGTTGACACAATCATGAGCCCATTGCGAAACCCTGCAATTGTTGACAGCAGCCTCACCAGGGAGACTGATTCACAGATACTATTGTGCAAACAGCCAAGCAAAAACTGGTGTTACCCAGAAGCTGGAGAGGCTTTACTCGGCCCTGTTGTTTCTGTGAATCCCTCTACCATGCCTTGAAACATCAGGCTGGGAGATGGTGATGGATAACCTGCCTGGAAAGTTCAAAGTTCGAAGTAAATTTATTATCGAAGTATGTACTGCACATGTCACCATACCCTGACACTACCCTGTCACTACCCTGACATTCATTTCCTTGCAGGCATTCACAGTAGAACAAAGAAATACCATAGAATGAATGGAACACTGCACACAAAGACCGATAACCAACCAATGTGCAAAAGAAGACAAACTACTGTAAAGATGAAGCCGCACTCAGGTTGGAGGAACAACACCTTATATTTCGTCTGGGTAGCCTCCAACATGATGGCATGAACGTCGACTTCTCTAACTTCCGCTAATGCCCCACCTCCCCCTCGTACCCCATCTGTCACTTATTTTTATACACACATTCTTTCTCTCACTCTCCTTTTTCTCCCTCTGTCCCTCTGAATATACCCGTTGCCCATCCTCTGGGTCCCCCCCCCTTGTCTTTCTTCCCAGACCTCCTGTCCCATGATCCTTTCGTATCCCTTTTGCCTATCACCTGTCCAGCTCTTGGCTCCATCCCTCCCCCTCCTGTCTTCTCCTATCATTTTGGATCTCCCCCTCCCCCTCCAACTTTCAAATCCCTTACTCACTCTTCCTTCAGTTAGTCCTGACGAAGAGTCTCAGCCTGAAACGTCGACTGCACCTCTTCCTAGAGATGCTGCCTGGCCTGCTGCGTTCACCAGCAACTTTGATGTGTGTTGCTTGAATTTCCAGCATCTGCAGAATTCCTGTTGTTTGCAAATAAATAAATATGCTTATTTGTGACATTTACCAGGCTCAAAGCATTGTTGAGAATCCCTACCACCCATCCCACAATCTCTCTGACTCACTACCATCAGGAAGGAGGTACAGGGGCATCAGGATTAGGACTGCCGGGCTGGGTTACAACTTTCTCGCCCAGGCTGTGAGACTAAAACACACTCTGCCACCACCGAGGTCTCATCACTGGACAGTGAGCTGTTTACTGTTTACCTGTACTGTGCACTACACGCATTCTGAATGATATTTATTAAATTATTTCTGGTAATATTTTATTTAATGTTCTGTGTATGATATATGTTTTGTGGGTGCAGCGTAGTCTGGAGGAACATTGTTTTGTTGGGTTGTATATATGTACAGTCAGGAAACAATAAACTTGAACTTAAATTGTACTGAGAACATAGCTTTCAGCCCGAAACTTCATCACAAGAAAACTGTGTTATTTTGCAAAGGGTCAATTGTCCTTACTTTTTTACCATTTAGTTATAAACAGAAAAGCTTCTGCAGATGCTGGAAATCTTTTGCAAAACACACAAAGTGCTGGAGGAACTCAGCAGGCCAGGGGAATTATCAATCGATATTTTCAGCCAACACCCTTCTATGCTGGTGCCAGAAATGCGGCAGCACTCATGGGTTGCCCAGTACAATGCTTGCTGGTTTGTTTTTTAACACAAACAATACACTTCATTTCATGTTTCGATGTTTCGATATACATGTGACAAATAAAGCTCATCTTTATCTCTATTCTCTCATTTAATCCTCCCCACATTCCCATCAACTCCCCCAACCACCACTCACCCACGCACTAAAGCCAATTTACCGTAAACTTCTGTCTAATCACATCTGCCATATTCCTATTGTCCATACCCCTCTATTACCTAACTGTACCTGCCTCTTAAAAGTTGTTATCATATCTGCTTCCACCACTAGTCCTGGCAGCCTGTTGCAAACACCCAGCGCTCCCTATATAAAAATCTTGCGTTGCAAATCTCCTTTAAACGTTCTCTCTCTTGCCTTTCACGCTCAGTTTGTCTCATTTAAGGTCGATTGTTTGCATTTCTGGTTGCCTAGTGATAATAAGGATGTAGCTGGTTAGAAAAGGCATAACACAGATCTACAAGAATGTTATAAAGCTTTCCTACCATTGAGCACATCTACATGGAGTGCTGTCATAGGAAAGCAGCATCCATCATCAAGGACCCCTCACCACCCAGTCCAGGCTCTTTTCTCGCTGCTGCCATCAGGAAGGAGGTACAGGAGCCTGAGATCCCAAACCACCAGGTTGAGGAGCAGTTGTCACCCCTCAACTATCAGGTTCTTGAACCGGGGCGGGCTAACTTCACTCAACTTCTCTTATCCCAACACTGAACTGTTCCCCCAATTTATGGACTCGCTTTCATGGACTCTTCATCTCATGTTCTTGACAGTTATTGCTTATTTATTGTTACTTTTTTCTCTCATTTGTATTTCCACTATTTGTCGTCTTTTGAACATCGGTTGTTTATCTGTCCTGTTGGATGTAGCTTTTCATTGATTCTATTGTGTGTCTTGGATTTACTGTGTATGCCCACAAGAAAACGAATCTCAGGGTTGTATATGATGATATACATGTATTTTGATAACAAATTTACTTTGAACTTTGGGATTCTGCAGCTTACACAAGAAAGAACAAAAACACCAAGCCATGTTAGTAATGATTGTGTTCACAAGAGGATCTGTAGGTGCTGGAAATCCAGAGCCACACGTTTACAAAATGCTGGAGGAACTCAGCAGGTCAGGCAGCATCTATGGAGAGGAATAAACGGTCATTAGGACTGAGTAGGTTAAAGGGTCAGCACAACATTATGGGCTGAAAGGTGTGTACTGTACTGTGCTACGTTCTCTGGTTGGGAGCTTGTCAGCTGGGGAGGACCGGGAATGCTCAATCAGTTCTACTAGATGGGAATTCACACCCCTGTTATCAGACTCCAAAAACAAACCCTCTCTCCCAAGCTCGGCCATGGGCCGAGATTACCAGGGAAAAGGGGCTCAATTTATGGATTTTGATTTAGCATGTCACACCAGACAGTTGGCCATTCTTGTCTGGCGCGTGGTGTCAGGATTGGTCTCCTTTTGGATTAATCGGGTCACGATATGAACGTTCCTGACTCGACCCTGTTTTTTACAAGGCACTGATGGAAAGCGTGCTCGGCGGCTGGCCCGACTTGGATTCAAACCCGGGAGCCCTTGCTCCGGAGTCTGGTGCTGATGCCACTGCACCACCAGTCGGCAATTTATGGTTACGTTCCCCACAACCAACCCCACTGATTTTTGGGAATTCCCATCCCAGGGAGGAGGAAGGAGCCTTTGGGATGATATCAGAATCTTGCGGTTATGCAGCAAATCATATGGACAAGAGGTGACATGCTAGCATAGCAGCTAGGGTAACGCATTACCGTGCCCAGTGATTGGAAGTTTGGGGTTCATTTCCCACAGTGTACTGTAAGGGGTTCGGGCAGGTGGGGCTCTCAGCCTTGGACAGCATCCTGCCTAAGAGAGGGAAAACTCTGATTTCCTTATGGACATACCCACCCATGGGAAAGGCTTCAGGAGTAAACCCCAAGGAAGAAATCTGGAGCCGGGGTCCCTAAGGCAGTTTGATGTTGTTTATAATTTCACTCTGGCAACCCCTGCAATGACACTGGTGCCAAGCTGTATCGGCATTTGCCCTTCCCTTGGACTACATCAGTGATGTGGAGAGGGAGAATCCGCTGCACGGGCAACAGCCGGTTCTTCAGATCTTCCTGCCCAGGCTTGCGCCCTGGAGAGGAGACAGTCCACCAGAGGTGCAAACCCATGATCCTCTGGGATCATGGCTGCTTACTACTGTAAGGACTTTTATATTCTTCCCATGGCAACATGGGACTCCTCTGGGTTTTCCAGTTTCCTTCCATATTTCAAAGACATACAGATTAGGGTTAGTAAGTAGTTAGTAAGCAATGTGCCATGTTTGCACCAGAGCGGGGCGACACTTGCAGGTTACCCAGGCACACCTTCAGGTTGTGCCCCAGTCTCCTTTTCCTTTGTAATCCACTCAAATCCCAAGTCTTTGAAGCTTCAGTCTCCTTTAGTCCTAACGCCCATCGCCAATTAATTTTTCTTATTTACAATTGTCATAGAAACTCATTTTAAGTGTGATGTGATATCTACAAGTACAACATCTTTTAAAAGTGAAGTTTGATTCCATGTTTTTCCTTTTATTGTGAGAGCTTTTGAGAGCATATATGATTTTTCCACAGGACAGAATCGATCTTCTTTGACATGTCTTTGTGTCTCAGTTGTGGCTTCTCCCACATCTCCCTCATTTCTATGTCCAAAGGTTTAGGGAACTAAATCCCATCCCAGATACTTGAGCAAAAACCTCCAGTAGCTTCTCTGGAGCAGTACTGGACACAGGGAGTGCTGCCCTGTCAGGGAACTATTTTCCAGAGAATACATCACACTGAGACTTGAAGAGTTTCCATGATTCTATCATGGAAAAGGCAGTGGAGTTAGTCCAGGTGGCCTGGCCAATATTTATCCTGAAGCAATATTATGAGTAGAAGTTAGTTGATGACTGAAGTGTGTGGGAGTTTGCTATGAACAAATTGGCTGCCACATTTCCTACATTACAACAGTGGCTTCCCATTAATTGGTTCATAAATCCTTTTGTCCTTTAGACTCTTGTAAGGTTTAAGTCAATCTAAATTCACTTTCATTCTATCCTTGCAATAAGAATAATCCCGCCTGCTTAAGGTATGTAGGTGTATCATAAACACACACACACACACACACACACACACACACACACACAAACCCATCCACAAACACAAGCACACACACACATGCACACATTCACAAACACACACAATCTCACCCAGACACACACTCACAGATGCGTGCATGCACACATACACATACAAACCCATCCACAAACACAAGCACGCACACACATGCACACACACACACACACACACACACACACACTCACACTCAGACACAACACACACATGTGCCCACACACAAACACAAATGTATACACACATACACGCAGCATAAATTTAGCCTTGACATCTCTTGTTTTCCATCGGGGAGCTTTGAAACCCCTAAAATATTTCCTACAGAACACTCATTTCTGATTCACAGCCATCTGCTGGGGCAGTGACCAATCATTCCTGATTCACAGGCATCTGCTGGGGCAGTGACCAATCAGCCCGTGCTCTAATACAGAAACTAAGCAGTGTGTTGTGTTACCCGTTGAATCAGCAAGTTTCTCAATGAGTCACACAAATTTCATCAGAGAAATGATGATGAAATCTCAGTTCTCCACAATGACTCATGCAGAGTTTGACATTTAAGCATCATGACTGTGGTCGGAAACAGCCTTTTCTCACAATAAGATTTAAAAATTGATGGCTTCAATTGAAATTAATTTTATTACAGATCTTCTCAAGGTTATTTAGGTACTTTTAAAACAACACACAAAAATGCTGGAGGAACTCAGCAGGTCAGGCAGTGTCTATGGAAATGAGTGGAGAGTTGACATTTCAGGCTGAGACCCTTCTTCAGGGCTGGAAAGGAAAGGAAAGGGGAAGACGCCAGAATTAAAAGGTGGGGGGAGAGGAAGGAGGCCAGCTGGAAAGTGATAGGTGAAACCAGGTGGGTGGGAAAGGTAAAGGGCTGGAGAGGAGAGTGGACCATAGGAGAAAGGGAAGGAGGAGAGGACCCAGGGGAGATGGTGGGCAGGTGAGAAGAGGTAAGATGTTTGAGTGAGGAATAGAAGAAAAGGGGAGGGGGAGTGATTCTTTTTTAAACTGGAAGGAGAAACCCATATTCATGTATCAGGTTAGGGGCTTCCCAGATGAAATAGAAAGTGTTGCTCCTCCAATCTGAGGGTGGCCCAAGAAGAGTACTTTTAGGTACTTTTACATGTTTTCTTCTGCCTCATCCCCACCCTGGCTTACTTCCACAATTCTACTGCAGAAAATTACTCAAATATTATGTCATGGAATCCAGGTAATTCTTGTCTATAAAAAGTCATCCCTGAAAAATGATGTTAAATAATGATTAACTGTGGGCTGTTAATCCCATTCGATGCATATTGACCATCCTGCCAGAGTACAGAACATTCTTTACCGCAGATATTATTTTGGGGTTTGGATTGTTTGTGCAGCTTGGACTATAGTGACAGAGCACTGATGGGGCTTTGTCCATCTCCAGATATATTTAAAAAGATCACTTGGTAGAGATAGACAGCCTGCCCAGGCGATATTTCATTTTCTCCACCAACACTATTAAAGAGAAAAACAATTGCCTGCTCCTTATCAACCAGCCGCTGCTTATGAGTCAGTACTGTACGTTCTCCCCATGACCAAGCGGGTTTCCTTCGGGTGCTCCAGTTTCCTCCCACAGTCCAAAGTCTAACCGGTTGGTAGGTTAATTGGTCATTGTAAATTCTCCCGTGATTAGGCTGGGGTTAAATTGGGGGATTGCTGGGTGCTGCGGCTCAAAGGGCCAGAAAGACCCGTTCCATGTTGTATCTCAATAAATATTTTTTATATAAGGCCAAACCCAGGTCCCTGGAGAAATGAGGCAGCAGTGCAGATCATATGTTAATGAGCGGGACAGTTAGCATTACACTATCACAGCACTAGTGACCTGGGTCCAGCTCCCCCATGGTCTGTGAGGAGTTTGTACGTTCTCCCCGTGACTGTGTGGGTTTCCTCCGGGTGCTCTGGTTTCCTCCCACATTGCAAAGACGTACGGGTCAGTTGGTTAATCGGTCACAGGGGTGTAATTGGGTGGCGCAGACTTATTGGGCTGAAAGGACCTGTTACTGTACCGTGTCTCTAACTGTAAATATAGAATATATACTGTAAGCGGAGCAGGGCACAGCTAATATCTACTTTCTGAATATCACGTGCAACATCAACTGTTCAGTCCCCTCCAATAGACGCCACTGGACCTGCTGAGTCCTGAGTCTGTGTTGCTCTGCAGAATCTCTCGTGTTGAAGATCATACTTGCTTTGAAGGGTCAAGCCTTTTAAACTTGCAGCGAGAGAAGTATCTTTGTGTAATGAGCTTGAGGAGGATTCTGGAACAGTCTGCTCAAGGTTCTGGAGTGGAATGTAAGCCCACGTCCTTCTGACTGAGAGGTGAGCTCATGTGGCCAGTGGAACGCCTGAATGGTGGTGTGTCATTGTGAGGCAGAACAACTAATCTTGTAACCATGTGATCTGCTCATCGTTTATGTTTGCTGACTCTTACCCTGATCTCAGGATATCTCGTTTCCTGTTGTTGACTCTTTGTGAGAATTCTATCCTTGAGTAAGCTGCAGTGCTTAACTTGTGTTTTACTTGTGGTCTGAAACATTGAGCTTCACCCAGCCATCTCTTGGGAAGGCAGTGGTGCAAAGATAGGAGAGAGGAGAAGGAGGGTGATGCAGCTAGCAGGGCCACTGCCCTGACCTCCGATGCTGCCGTGTGGAGTTTGCACTCTGTTGCCACCTAAAAAAGTGGCCACTAAGTGTATGTTTGTGATCTTCCGCTGTTGTAGCCCATCCGCTTCGAGGTCCCTACGGGTTGTGCATTCAGAGATGCTGTTCTGCACAGCACTGTTTTAACGTGTGCTTAATACTGTTACTGTCGTCTCCTGTTAGCTTGAACTAATCTGGCTGCTCTCCTCTAATATTTCTCATTAACAAGGCATTTTCACCCACAGAATTTCTGCTCACTGGCAAGAGAAAATCTGCAGATGCTGGAAATTGAGCAACACACACAAAATGCTGGAGGAACTCAGCAAGCCCAGCAGCATCTAGGAAAAGAGTACAGTCGAGGTCTTGGTCCAAAATGTTGTTACTGTACACTTTTCCTAGATGCTGCCTGGCTTGCTCAGTTCCTCCAGCATTTTGTGTCTGCTGCTCACTGGAATTTTGTTTTTGTTTTTCTCATCATTCTGTGCAAACTCTAGAGACTGTTGTGCATGAAAATTCCAGGCAATCAGCAGTTTATGAGATACTCAAACCACCCCATCTGGCCCAACAATCATTATATGTCAAAGTCACTTAGGTTACACTTCTTCCCCATTCTGATGTTCAGTCTGAACAACAACTGAACCTCTTGACCATGTCTGCATGCTTTTATGCATTGAGTTGCTGCCATATGATTGGCAGATTAGATATTTGCATTAACTAGCAGGTGTAAATGTGCAACTAATTAAGAGGTCACCAGGTGTATAACGTTCGCTCTGTGACTTCATGGGTTTCTTCTGGGTGTTTTGGTTTCTGCCACATTTCAAACACAAGTTGAACAGAAGCAGGCTAATTGGCTTCTGTAAGTCATCGCCAGTGTGTAGGTGAGGGGTGAGATCTGGGGGTGGAGATTTATTTTATTTGATTTATTTAGAGATACAGCACAGTAACAGGTCCTTCTGGTTCAACGAGCCTGTGCTGCCCAGTGGCACCCATGTAAACAATTAAACTGAGAACCCATACGTCTTTAGAATGTGTGAGGAATACGAAGAAGGTGGAGGGATATGGGCATTGTGCAGTTAAGAGGGATTAGTTTTTTTTTTATTGACTTTTTTGCTGGTTTGGTCTTTTCTTGTGCTGTACTGTTCTATGTTCTATGTCCTACGGAACTGGAGCATGGAGGAAAGCCACCCAGTCATAGTGATCCAGGTTCGATTCCCAGCACTGCCTGAAAGGGAGACTAGAACCGAGACCGTGTCTGTACCCCCAGGTGAATGTCTGAGATCACAGGGCACCATTCCAATGACAATCATGAGTGTTTGGAACTCTGATATTCCAACATTCACAGTAAATTTATTATCAAAATACATATATGTCTCCAAATACTATCCTGAGATCCATTTTCTTGCAGGCATTCATAGGAGAACAAAAAAGTACAAAAGGATCGGTGAAAAGTTGCACACAAAGGCTGTCAAGTTGTGTGACTACCAAAAGAAGTAAGTAATGATAACAATAAATAAGTAAATACAGTAAATAAAATTGGGACCCGAGTTGAGAGTGAGTTTGTAGATGGTGATCAGTGACCGGTTCAGTGCTGTGGTGAGTGAAGTTATCCATGATGGTTCAGGAGCCAGATGGCTGAGGGATAATAACTGTTCCTGAACTTAGTGGTGTGGGCCTTAAGGCTCCTGTACCTCCTTCCTGATGGTGGCAGAGAAAAGAGAGCATGGCCTGGATAGAGAGGGCTCTTGATGATGGTTGCTGCCGTCTCGTGGTAGTGCTCTTTGTAGAAGTGATCAATGGTGGTGACTGGCGAGGGCTTTTCGTGTGATGTATCTGCCACTTCTAATAGGCTTTTCTGTTCTTGGGCATTGGTGTTGTCCATACCAGGTCATGATCCAGCAAGTCAGGCTGCTCTGTAAGAAGAAAATCTCTGCTCTATTCTCATAAAGCATGCTCCCCAATCCAGGCAACATCCTTGTAAATCTCCTCTGCACCCTTTCTATAGTTTCCACATTCTTCCTGTAGTGAGGTGACCAGAACTGAGCACAGTACTCCAACTGTGGTCTGACCAGGGTCCTATATATCTGCAACATTACCTCTCGGCTCCTAAACTCAATCCCATGATTGATGAAGGCCAATGCACCATATGCCTTCTTAACCACAGAGTCAACCTGCTTTGAACCACTTTGAGTGTCCTGTGGACTTGGACCCCAAGATCTCTCTGATCCTCCACACTGCCAAGAGTCTTACCATTCTGTCATCATATTTGACCTACCAAAATGAACCACCTCACACTTATTTGGGTTGAACTCCATCTGCCACTTCTCAGCCCAGTTTTGCATCCTAAGTAATAATAAGTATTAGGAGCTTATCTCCACTACCATTCCCAGTTATGACAACCTTAACCATTTTGTTGTAGAACTAGTGCATGTTAAGTTTATGTTAACTTATGATTTTCACATTTGTAATGTACTGTGTTGCTACTGCAAAAAGCTAATTTTTCTGGCATTTATACCTTGATCCTGATTGTCCAAGACAATAAACATGAACAATTTTTATTCACTAGCTGCTCCACATGCCAAAACGTTTCTGTGAAGAGAGCAATCCTATTTCGGGAGTGATGCAGCCCCTAGTTAAAAACATTTGAGCAGAGCTCCTCTACAAATATAGAACACAGAACAGCTTTTGGCCCACCTTATATACTACTCTAAGATCAATCTAACCCTTCCCCCTCACATAACCCTCCATTTTCCATCACCCTATGTGCCTATCTAAGGGTCTCTTAAATGTCCCTAACGTATCTGCCTCTAGCACCACCCCTGCACAGTCCCAGCACTCTGTGTAACAAACTTAGCTCTGACATCCCTCTTATACTTTCCTCCAAACACCTTAAAATTATGTCTCTTTGTAATACCTATCTCCCCCCCCCCCGCCCCCGGGAAAATGTCTTCAGCTGTCCATTTGATCTGTGCTTCTTATCATCTTGTACTATCAAGTCACCTCTCATCCTCCTTCGCTCCAAAGAGAAAAGCCTTAGCTCACTCAACCTTTCCTCATAAGATATTCTCTCTAATCCAGACAGCATCCTCTGCACCTTCCCTAAAGCTTTCACATCTTTCCTATAATAAGGCGACCAGAACTCCACACAATATTCCACGTGTGGACTAACTAGGGCTGTAGCATTACGTTGTGGCCCCTGAACTTGAGTCCCTGACTAATGAAGGCCAACATACCATATATCTTCTTAACAACCTTACCAACTTGTGTGGCAACTTTGAAGGAACTATGGACGTGGACGTGTTAAACATGATTGAAACACAGATCCTGGAGCACGGAGGCTACTTCTGAGTGCACCTCTGATTACTGGTGCTTTTGAGGCCTCGATGAATTGTTTCGGGAATTCTGCGACCTTTAACATCATGACACGATGTACAGGGACCAACTGTTGAACATTTTCCAGTTTTCAGAAGGTGTAACTCTCCTGCACCATCACTTATGCGCCCAGCTATGAGTTCATTCTTTGTTTACACAGAAGTCATGGGAGGCAAAAAGGTTGTGAAATAGCTCTGAGATTCCACAATAGTGATTACAACAGCAGCATTACTTGCAGGGTCTACTTGCAGCATTACTTGCCACATGGCCAGTGAAAAACCAAGAAATATGACTTGCATTTTGATAGAGTTTTATGCCCTACACATACTGCCTTACAGGACCACAAAATACTTATTAAAATCAGAATCAGAATCAGGTTTATTATCACTGGCATATGTTGTGAAATATGTTGGTTTGCAGTCATTGCAATACATAAAATATGCTCTATACTGTAAATAGATAGATATACTGTATAGGTAGTTAAAGTTCAAGATCAAAGTAAATTTATTATCAAAGTACATACATGTCACCATATACAACCCTGAAATTGACTTTCTTGTGGGCAATCACAGTAAATAAAAACACAATAGAATCATTGAAAGACCACACCCAACAGGACAGACAGCCAATGCAAAAAAAATTCAGCTGAGCAAATACAAAATGAAAGGGGAAAAAAACAAGAAATAAGAAATAAATATTGAGAACATGAGGTGAAGAGTCCTTAAAAGTGGGTCCAGTTCAGTGATGGGGAGAGTGAAGTTATCCCCTCTAGTCAAGGTCTGATAGTTACGAGGTATTAACAGTTCCTGAACCTGGTGGTATGGGACCTGATGGTAGCAGTGAGAAAGGAGCATGGCCTGGATGGTGGGGATTCCTGATGATGAAGGTTGCTTTCCTGCAACAATGCTCCAAGCAGATGTGCTGAATGGTGGGGAGGCTTTACACGTTATGGACTAGGTCTTATCCACTACTTTTTGGAGGCCTTTCTATACAAGGACATTGAAGTTTCCATACCAGGCCATGATGCAACCAGTCAATATACTCTTCACCACACATTTAGAGAAGTTTGTCAAAGTTTTAGATGACCTGCTGAATCTTTGCAAACTTATAAGAAAGTAGAGGAGCTGCAGTTCTTGTTTTGTAATTGCACTCACATGCTGGGCCCAGGACAGATCGTTTGAAATGAGGAATTTAAAATTGCTGAACCTCTCCACCCTCTGATTCGCGCAATTGGGACTGACTGAAGGACATCCGGATTCCTTCTCCTGAAAACAGTAATCAGCTCCTTGGTCTTGCTGGCACTGAGTACAGTGTGGCTGTTGTGACACCATTCAACCAGATTTTTAATCTCCTGCCTCTGTGCTATTTTATCACCACCCTTGATTCAACTAACAACGGTGGCGTCTACCACTGGAACATGGATATAGATACACACGTACACATGCATTTAAAATAAATAAGTAAGGCAGCATGGAGTTCTAGGGAAGTTGAGGGAACACACTCCAGTCCTCATTGAGGGATCAGCAGTGAAAAGCGTGAGCAGTTTCGATTTCCTGGATGTCGACACCTCTGACATCACTGATGTCAGGATGCTGTTCATTGACTATAGCTCAGCACTTAACACTATCATTCCCAAAATCCTGATCGATAAGTTACAGAACTTGGGCGTCTGTACCTCTGTCTGCAATTGGATCCTTGACTTCCTTACTGGAAGACCACAATCTGTGTGGATTGGTGATAATATCTCCTCCTCGCTGACGACCAATGCTGGCACGCCTCAGGGGTGTGTGCTTAGCTCACTGCTCTACTGTCTCTATACCCATGACTGTGTGGCTAAGTATAGCTCAAATACCATCTATAGATTTGCTGATTATACATCCATTGTTGGTAGAATCTCAGTTGGTGACAAGAGGGTGTACAGGAGTGAGATATGCCAACTAGTGGAGTGGTGCCGCAGCAACAACCTGGCACTCAACTTCAGTAAGACGAAAGAGCTGATTGTAGACTTCAGGAAGGGTAAAACACGGAAACACATACCAATCCTCATAGAGGGATCAGGAGTGGAGAGAGTGAGCAATTTCAAGTTCCTGGGTGTCAAGATCTCTGAGGATCTAACCTGGTCCCAACATATTGATGCAGTTATAAAGAACAGCGGCTATGTTTCATTCGGAGTTTGAAAAGATTTGGTTTTTCAACTAAAACACTCAAAAACTTCTATGGGTGTACCAAGGATAGCATTCTGACTGGCTGCATCACTGTCTGGTAAAGGGGTGGGGGGGGGCAGCTACTGTACAGGATTGAAAGAAGCTACAGAAAGTCAAAAAATTAGTCAGCTCCATCTTGGTTACTAGCCTCCGTCGTACCCAAGACATCTTCAAGGAGGCAACATCCATCATTAAGGACTCCCACCACCTAGGACATGCCCTCTTCTCAATGTTACCAGCAGGAATGAGGTGCAGAAGCCTGAAGACGCACACTCAGCGATTCAGGAACAGCTTCTTCCCCTCTGCCATCCGATTCTTAAATGGACTTTGAACCAATGAACACACCTCACTTCTTTAAAAATATTATTATTTCTGTTTATGAACTATTTTAATCTATTCGATATATATAATATAGTAAAAGATTTATTTATTTATTTCTATATTATTATATATTGCATTGAACTGCTGCTGCTAAGTTAACAAATTCCATGACACATGCCGGTGATAATAAACCTGATTCTGATTCTGATTGTGAATCTGAAGATCTACCCTGGGCCCAACATTAAAATGCAATTACAAAGAAGGCACGACAGCAGCTATATTTTGTAAAAAGCTTGAGGTTTAGTATGTCACCAAAGACATCAGCAAATTTCCACAGATGTACTGTGGAGAGCATTCTAACTGGTTTCACCACCATCTGGTATGGAGTACCCACTACACAGGATCAGAAAAAGCTGCAGAAAGTTGCGAATTCAGTCAGCTCCATCATGGGCACTAGCCTCTCCAGCATCAAGGACGTCTTTAAAAGGAGACGTCTCAAACAGATGGCAACCATTATTAAGGACTCCCATCACCCATGACGTGCCTTCTTTTCATTGCTACCATCAATGAAAAGATACAGGAGCCTGAAGACACACACTCAAATTCGCCGATGACACGACTGTGGTGGGTCTCATCAGCAAGAACGATGAGTCAGCATACAGAGAGGAGGTGCAGCGGCTAACGGACTGGTGCAGAGCCAACATCGTGCCTCTGAATGTGAACAAAACAAAAGAGATGGTTGTTGACTTCAGGAGGACACGGAGTGACCACTCTCCGCTGAACATCAACGACTCCTCCGTAGAGATCATTAAGAGCACCAAATTTCTTGGTGTTCACCTGGTGGAGAATCTCACCAGGTCCCTCAACACCAGCTCCATAGCAAAGAAAGCCCAGCAGCGTCTCTACTTTCTGTGAAGGCTGAGAAAAGTCCATCTCCCAGCCCCCCATCCTCACCACATTCTACAGAGGTTGTATTGAGAGCATCCTGAGCAGCTGCATCACGGCCTGGTTTGGAAATTGCACCATCTCGGATCGCAAGACCCTGCAGCAGATAGTGAGGTCAGCTGAGAAGATCATCGGGGTCTCTCTTCCCGCCATTACAGACGTTTACACCACACGCTGCATCCGTAAAGCAAACAGCATTATGAAGGACCCCACGCACCCCTCATACAAACTCTTCTCCCTCCTGCCATCTGGCAAAAGGCAACGAAGGATTCGGGCTCTCAGGACCTGACTATGTAACAGTTTCTTCCCCCCCAAGTCATCAGACTCCTCAATACTCAGAGCCTGGACTGACATCAACCTACAGCCCTCTACTGTCTTGTTTATTACTTATTGTAATCCTGATTTGATGGAGACAGATGTGAGAGCATGGAGGAACATCTGGAGAAACTTCTGAAATACCTTTTTCGCTGCCGCTGCTACCGTGTGATCCAGAATCTCCGGAGGGGAAGGCCCCAAATCCTTGGCTTTGCTTGTTGCTCTGTGGCCCGGGCGAGGTCAAAACGCTCGGCGGAGATGGTGCTCAGTGCTCGGTGTTGGAGGGCTGGTCGGAGGCTCAAAGTTTTCGGATGGACTCAAGAGTCGGCTGTGATCGGGTGCTTCCAGGGCGCTGCATCGGCAAGTTTGCGGCGCTGGAAGCTCATGGCAGGGAGAGTTTTCTTCCTTCTACCGTCTGCGTGAGATGATGGGACTTTCGAGACTTTGAGACTTTTTTTTGCCGTGCCCATGGTCTGTTCTTTATCAAATTATGGTATTGCTTTGCACTGTTGTAACTATATGTTATAATTATGTGGTTTTTGTCAGTTTTTTTGGTCTTGGCCTGTCTTGTGTTTCTGTGATATCATACTGGAGGAACATTGTATTATTTCTTAATGCATGCATTACTAAATGACAATAAACGAGGACTGTGTGTTCTCATAATCTAATTCTAATGCCTGCACTGTTTTGTGCAGTCCTGGGTAGGTCTGTAGTCTAGTGCAGTTTTTGTGTTGTTTTACGTATTTCAGTGTAGTTTTTGTATTGTTTTGTGTTGCACCATGGTCCTGAAAAACGTTGTCTCATTTTTACTGTGTACTGTACCAGCAGTTATGGTTGAATTGACAATAAAAAGTGACGTGGCTTGACTCAATGTTTCGGGAACAGCTTCTTCCCCTCCTCTATTAGATTTCTGAATGGACACTGAATCCACAAACACTACTTCACTATTTTTTTCTCTCTTTTTGTTCTACTTAACTTTTTAAAATAAATGCTTCCTATTGTAATTTATGTTTTTTTATCTGATTCTGATGGTAGCGTAGCAGTTAGTGTAATGTTATTACACTGCTGGCAACCTGGGTTTGATTCCAACCATTGTCTCTGGGGGGGTCTGTACGTTCTCCCTGTGACCACGTGCATTTCCTCCGGGTGCTCTGGCTTCCTCCCACATCCCAAAGAAGTATGGGTTAGTAGGTTAATTGGTTACGTGGCTGAAATTGGACAGGGTGGGCTCGGTGGGCCAGTAAGGTTTGTTACTGTGCTGTGACTCTAAGTAAGTAGAGAGCAAAAATAATGAGGTAGTGTTCATGGTTTCATGGCCCATTCAGAAATCTTATGGCGGAGGAGAAGAAGCTGTTTCTGCAACGTTGTGTATGCATTTTGAGTGTCCTGTATCTCCTCCCTGATGATAGCAATGAGTAGAGGGCATGTCCTGGGTGATGGGGGTCCTTACTGATGGACGCCACCTTTTTGAGGCATCCCCTGATGAAGATGTCCTGGATGATGGGGAGGCTGGTTCTCGTGATGGAACTGGCTGAGTATATAACCCTCTGCAGCTTTTTCTAATCCTGTGCGGTGGTCCCTCCATACTAGACGTTGATGTAATCAGTTACTATGCTTGCCACAGCCAATACTTACTGTTCGAACTTTTTACAATCCAACATCTTCTGTGGCATGCTGGATAAAGGGAGGACCCATCTAGATGCTGTTGTTAGATAAAATTCCCATGGCACTATTTTAAGAAGAGCTGTCACTAATGCAGCTGGTTCACATAATTGTTTAATAAGTCACGACACTTGTTGACAGCTCCCTGGTAACCAGCTTGAGGGGAAATCACGTGCATACTTTCAAATATTTACAGAAGGGCCTGGCCTATTGCAGTGTATCTGTGGACAGGCTGTCAACAAATACCTTCTAAAGAGCCTTGATGTGAGGTGGTGAATTATAAAAGGAGGATGTTATGAGGTCGTTGATTGACGTGAGTTGGACAAATTAATTAAATTGGTTAATATTTGTCACAAATACCAAGAAAATCTTGCCTTGCATACCATGAATACAGATCGATTCATTACACAGTGCACTGAGGTAGTACAAGGTAAAACAATAAAAGAATGCCGAATAAAGTACAGACACAAAATGCTGGAGGAACTCGGCAGGTCAGGCGGCATCTACGGAAATGAATAAACATTCGATGTTTTGGGACAAGACTGTTCTTCAGGACTGGAAAGGAAGGGAGAAGACACCAGAATAAAAAGGTGGGGGTGAGGGAAAGGAGGCTAGCTAGAAAGTGATAGGTGAAACCAGGTGGGTGGGATGGAGAAGAAGGAATCTGCTAAGAGAGGAGGGTGGACCAAGGAGAAAGGGAAGAGGAGGGGGTCCAGGGGGAGGTGATAGGCAGATGAGAAGATGTAAGGGGTCAGAGGGGAGGATGAGAGAATTTTTTTAACTGGAATGAGAAACCGTTATGCAAGCCGTCGGGTTGGTGGCTACCCAGATGGTATATAAGGTGCTCTTCCACCTGAGGCTGGCCTCATCTTGGCACAAGAGGATGCTGCGGAGCAACGTGACTGAACGGGAATGGGAATCTGAATTAAAATGCCGGGCCAGCAGGAAGTTCTGCTTTTGGTGAATGGAGCAGAAGTGCTCGACTAAGAGGTCCCCCAATTTACGACGGGTCTCGCAGTGTAGAGGAGGCTGAATCGGGAGCACCAGCAATAATAGATGACCCCAGCAGATTCGCAGGTAAAGTGATGCCTCACCAGCAAGGACTGTTTGGGGCCCCGAATGGAGTTGAGGGAGGAGGTGAATGGGCAGTTGTAGCACTTTGGCTGCCTGCAGAGATAAGTACCTCAAGGGAGATTAGTTGGGAGGGGTGCAAAGCAGTGAGAGGTGGGGGCGGTAAATATATTGCAGAATAATGTATTACATTACAGAGAAAGTGCAGTGGAAGTAGGCTCAAGCTCATTATGAGGTAGATTGTGAGGTCAAGAGTCCATCTTATTGTACTAGGGGATTGATGTCTTTTAACAATGTCTTCATACAGAGAGATAGAAGCTGTCCTTGAGCCTAGTGGTATGTCCTTCATTGTAAAGCAGGCAGAGGGAATAAGGAGAGAGATCAGTGTCTTGTAAATTCCCTATAGAAGAGATTATAGGCTATAGTTCTAGAGTCATGGAATAGTACAACACAGAAACAGGATCTTTGGCCCATCTAGTCCATGCCAAATGATTTAAACTGCCTACTCCCATCAACCTGCGCCAGGACCATATCCCTCCACACCCCTACCGTCTGTGTACCTGTCCAGACTTTTCTTGAGTGTTGAAGTCAAAATCACATCCAACACTTGCACAGGCAGCTCGCTCCACACTCTCACCACCCTCTGAGTGAGGAGGTTGGCCCTCAAGTTCCCCTTAAGCTTCTCACTTTTCACTCTTAACCCATGACCTCTAGTTGCTAGCAGCAATGGTTCTGATTTTGCCGGCACAGTAGTTTCTTGCACTAGGTATTTGTGTGTGTGTGTGGGGGGTGGGGGGGTGCACTTTATCTCTTCAAGTGCACATCCAGCTGCATTCTGAAGGGTCGTCAACCTCCTCCTTCTCCTGCTCCTTCAGAGAGCTCTAGGCTCTAACATACCTCATCTTCATCTCCACACTAATCCTTCTGCTGGTTACAGCTTGAACAGCTTGTCATATGGATAGCGTTTGATGGCACTGGGCCCATATTCACTAGAATTCCGAAGAATGATGGGTGGCCCATTTGAAACTTATCAAATGGTGAAAGGCCTCTGTGGAGACGATGTTTACTATGGTGATAGAGCCCAGGACCAGTGGACACAGCCTCAGCATAGAGGGGCATCCATTTAGAACTGACAAGCAGGAATTTCTTTAGCCAGAGGGTGGTGAATTTGTGAAATTTGTTGCCCTGGACAGCTGTGGAGGCCATATTGTTTGGTATATTTAAGGTAGAGGCTGATAGATTATTGATTCGTCAGAGCATGAAGAGATACAAGGAGGAGGCAGGAGATTGGGGTTGAGAGGAAAAATGGATCAGCCACAAAGAAATAGTGGAGTAGACTCGATGGGCCAAATGGCCTAATTCTGTTCCTATATCTTATGGTCTTATGATTGGCAATTGGATCAGCACTCATGGGCACCACCCTCCCCAACATTGAGGACATCTTCAAAAGGCCATACCTCAAAAATGTGGCATCCATCATTAAGGACCCCAACACCCAGGACATGCCCTCTTCTCATTGCTACTATCAGAGAGGAGGCTCAGGAGCCTGAAGACCTATACTCAACATTTTAGGAACGGCTTCCTCCCCTCTGTTGAATGGACAATGAACTCATGAACATTACCTCACTATTTTTACTCTCTTTTTGTGCTACCTATTTATTTTAATTTTTAGATATTTCTTTTTGTATTTTATAGTATACTTTATTATTGCATTGGACTGCTGCCGTAAAACAACAAATTTCATGGCCCACAGTATGTCACTGATAACAAACAAGATTCTAATTCTGATTCTCTGGAATGGAGGAGATGATATATGAAGTCCAGTTTACTTATCATCTGTACATATGCCTCTCATTTCTGCAGTGATTTGTTTTAACATTTACATTAGATAGATACTTTATTGATCCCAAATTAAATTACGGTCACAGTAGCATTACGAGTGCACGGATGCACAAACGTACAAATATTAGAAGACAAGTAAGAAAGAGTTTTAAAAAAAGTTACCTCAAACAGTCTAACAGGAAGGAGCAACACACATAAAAGTTGCTGGTGAACGCAGCAGGCCAGGCAGCATCTCTAGGAAGAGGTACAGTCGATGTTTCAGGCCGAGACCCTTCGTCAGGACTAACTGAAGGAAGAGTGAGTAAGAGATTTGAAAGTGGGAGGGGGAGGGGGAGATCCAAAATGATAGGAGAAGACAGGAGGGGGAGGGATGGAGCCAAGAGCTGGACAGGTGATTGGCAAAAGGGATAAGAGAGGATCAT
Organism: Mobula birostris; assembly: GCF_030028105.1. NCBI lineage: Eukaryota > Metazoa > Chordata > Chondrichthyes > Myliobatiformes > Myliobatidae > Mobula > Mobula birostris. Next base: position 81,070,541 of record NC_092371.1, read on the forward strand.
AAGAACTGGGTCCCCCCCCCCCTCCTTGTCCAGGAAGAATGACAAGGTGGGGGGGGGGACCCAGAGGATGGGCAAGGAGTATATTCAGAGGGACAGACGGAGAAAAAGGAGAGTGAGAGAAAGAATGTGTGTATAAAAATAAGTAACAGATGGGGTACGAGGGGGAGGTGGGGCATTAGCGGAAGTTAGAGAAGTCAATGTTCATGCCATCAGGTTGGAGGCTACCCAGACGGAATATAAGGTGTTGTTCCTCCAACCTGAGTGTGGCTTCATCTTTACAGTAGAGGAGGCCATGGATAGACATATCAGAATGGGAATGGGATGTGGAATTAAAATGTGTGGCCACTGGGAGATCCTGCTTTCTCTGGCGGACAGAGCATAGATGTTCAGCAAAGCGGTCTCCCAGTCTGCGTCGGGTCTCGCCAATATATAAAAGGCCACATCGGGAGCACCGGACACAGTATATCACCCCAGCCGACTCACAGGTGAAGTGTTGCCTCACCTGGAAGGACTGTTTGGGGCCCTGAATGGTGGTGAGGGAGGAAGTGTAAGGGCATGTGTAGCACTTGTTCCACTTACATGGATAAGTGCCAGGAGGGAGATCAGTGGGGAGGGATGGGGGGGGATGAATGGACAAGGGAGTTGTGTAGGGAGCGATCCCTGCGGAAAGCAGAGGGGGGGGGGGGGGAGGGAAAGATGTGCTTAGTGGTTGGCAGGAAGGAGGGTCATCACTTCCCTGCCTATAAGTTGACTCACTATACAGTCTAATGGCCGAGGGTAAGAATGACCTCATATGGCGCTCTTTGGAGAAGTGCAGTTGTTTTGGTCTATTACTAAAAGTGCTTCTCTGTTCAGCCAAAGTGGCATGCAGAGAGTGAGAAACATTGTCCAGAATGGCCAGGATTTTCCGTAGGGTCCTTTATTCTACCACAGCCTCCAGTGTGTCCAGTTTGACTCCTATAACAAGGCAGCCTTTCTAATCAGTTTATTGAGCCTGTTGGCATCACCTGAGTTGATGCCATTGCCCCAGCACACCACTGCATAGAAAATTGTATTGGTGACAACAGATTGATAGAACATGTGAAGGAGAGGCCTGCATACTCCAAAGGACCTCAGTTTCCTCAGGAAGTAGAACCGACTCTGGCCCTTCTTGTACACAGCCTCTGTGTTGGTGTTCCACTCAAGTCTGTCATCCAGGTGCACCCCCAGTAGTCCGTGAGCCAGGACTCCAAATTTGGGCCACGGTACCATCTGGGGGGAATAATTCTAACAGTGATTTTTGGCAAGGTATACACCCCTAGTGCTAGAAAATATGTGATAGCATTGCAGCGGTGGTAGCATGTAGTCAACGTAAACCACCGAAGCACCTTCTACTTCCTTATGCAGTAAAAACACTGACGGGTAACTCAGAGCTCATCCAAACACTGAACAGGCTTGGGCATGGGTTGTCTTACTCCCAACTTGAAGAGAATGACACTGCTCTGTGTCTCCAAAAGCTAGCAACAGCCTCCAACTAGAGAGTTGTACTTCCAGCCTCCATCAAGCCTCATGTCTTCACCAATCTTGCATGGGACAATATCGATAGACTCGAGGAAACTCTCACTGGAAAGGGTACATCACATAGGCCAATGTCTATGGACCACATCTGCCAAGAGGTGAGCTTCCACACATTGAGAAACTGAAGCAGAGGTCAGTCACCATTGAGGACCAAGAACTGGAAGTATATGTAGCAGGTGCACATGTGGGCCCACAGCCTCTCCCAGCCAGGGAACACCGTGTCCATGAAACCAAGGAAGCTGCTCTTCTTGCCTGCAAGAAGAACCTGGTGTGGACACCTGCAAGGCCAACAGATCCAGAGAATCAGACAATCCCAAGCTGGACTGGTTTTAATATCAGCACCAGGGACCAAGAACCAATTTCACAAGATATTGTTGGGTATCTGCCAACCATCAATTCACCAGCCACAGAGTTGACCACAGTATTTGAAATCCTGAATCAATCAGAGCTAATCAGGAAGGAACGTCATCTAGAAACAATTGTGGTAGTCATGGATCAAGTACTCTGTAAAAGCCACTGAAATTGCCTGGAACCACAAAGGTCGCTTCTCCAACATTCTTCTCAGGATGGGGACATTCCATACCATATGTAATGCCTAATCTATCCTAGGACAGTGATTTCGGGATGCTGGTCTACTCTAAAGGATGTATGCATAGAGGCTGGAATTGTCCCAGAGGGTCCCATCAATGGAGTCCTTGATGATAAACACTACAATCGTGCTGTCAGGGTCCACAAGTACTGATGAGACTCGCGTGGGCAGAGTTCACACTGTGGGTTGAGGACAATGTTCCAGAGAGGAGTGGGATGATCATATCATTCTTAGACCATGTGAACAACATGGCCAGTGACTTGAACCAACAGAAGTTGAACAACCTGCTGCAAAGTCCACTCTTAGCTGAGCTGATAACCCTGTTGTCAGACTTTCTGGAACACCTCCATCACAACAATGGAGAGCTATCCGCATTCTGGATATCATACGTTGACATGGTAGAGAACATAGTACTTGCACTTCTGCACGCCTCTCGTGAAGGGGACAGCGAGCCAACTACCAGGCTGGTATATGGAGAAAATGTTTGGAGAAAGACCCACAAGTGCCAAGCCCTGTTGGCAGAGGATGGAAGATGGAGAGAGAAGAAGCTGAACAGTTGGTGGTGCACTGGATGGAAGGCCAGCCAGCACCCGATGCCGTCCTGGATCTACTGGCCTGTAACTGTCCAAAAATATGTTCACTCCCAAGATGTATTTGTGTTGCAAATGACCTCAGGTGTACTGACATGTTTAGACTGGCAGACTGTGAGAACCAGGCATCCACCTCAGAGACTGTGGGAAGTTCATATGAAGATGTGGAAGACTGGGAAAATTATTATGATTATTAATAGGTTATGAAAGTATGGAAAGCAAAGTATGGAAAGCAGTCTTTGATTAAACATATTCATTTTACAACCAAATGTGGCCGAGGTTATGGCCGTGTGGAACCCCACATTTGGATTATTGTACTGTAATTCTATATGCTATGACAAAAGCTTAAGATTGTTTTGATTTGATACAACAATATGGAAAATATCATGACATTGATAAGACTCCAGAAATCTCTCCAAATGAGGTTTTTACCTTTTGGGGGGTGGGGTAACGTTTTTTGCTGAACTGATGTTAATATGGAAAATATACAAAAAGAGATTACTTATTTGAATTCCTGACTAAATTCTCCACAAATCCATGTGATTATATGTGTCCTAGGGTTTTATTGACTTTTCCAAAATAAATAGACAAATATTTTTCTAAAAATGAAATGATTCACTCTGCTGAAATTGGACACTGTACTGTGAGTGCCACCAATGACATAGTTTTCGATGTAGAATTTTATAACAACATTTGATGAAAAGTGCTTGAACTCAGCTATCATTGTGACAAATTTCAATGTTGAGGGATCACTGATGACAAAATACCACTAGGTTGAATATATATATTGTACTTTATATTGGCCACTTTTCAGAAATGCTTATTTTAGAGTGGTGTTCTAAAATGCATGATAGTACACTGGTGCAATGCTATCACATATTTTCTAACTCTAGAGATGTATACCTTGTCAAAAATCACTATGAGCATTATTCCCCTCAGATGGTACCGACCAAGGCTACTGGTTCACGGACTACAGATACATGTAGGTCCTCACCACATCCACATGTTCGCCATCAATAGTAATGGGGAGCAGTGCAGACTTAGTTTTCCTAAAGACTATCACCATAGTCATAGTCATACTTTATTGATCCCGGGGGAAATTGGTTTTCGTTACAGTTGCACCATAAATAATAAATAGTAATAGAACCATAAATAGTTAAGTAGTAATACATAAATTATGCCAGTAAATTATGAAATAAGTCCGGGACCAGCCTATCGGCTCAGGGTGTCTGACCCTCCAAGGGAGGAGTTGTAAAGTTTGATGGCCACAGGCAGGAATGACTTCCTATGACGCTCAGTGTTGCATCTCGGTGGAATGAGTCTCTGGCTGAATGTACTCCTGTGCCCACCCAGTACATTATGTAGTGGATGGGAGACATTGACCAAGATGGCATGCAACTTAGACAGCATCCTCTTTTCAGACACCACCGTGAGAGAGTCCAGTTCCATCCCTACAACATCACTGGCCTTATGAATGAGTTTGTTGATTCTGTTGGTGTCTGCTACCCTCAGCCTGCTGCCCCAGCACACAACAGCAAACATGATCGCACTGGCCACCACAGACACGTAGAACATCCTCAGCATCGTCTGGCAGATGTTAAAGGACCTCAGTCTCCTCAGGAAATAGAGACGGCTCTGACCCTTCTTGTAGACAGCCTCAGTGTTCTTAGACCAGTCCAGTTTATTGTCAATTCGTATCCCCAGGTATTTGTAATCCTCCACCATGTCCACACTGACCCCCTGGATGGAAACAGGGGTCTCCGGTACCTTAGCTCTCCTCAGGTCTACCACCTGCTCCTTAGTCTTTTTCACATTAAGCTGCAGATAATTCTGCTTACACCATGTGACAAAGTTTCCTACCGTAGCTCTGTTCTCAACCTCATCTCCCTTGCTGATGCATCCAACTATGGCAGAGTCGTCCGAAAACTTCTGAAGATGACAAGACTCTGTGCAGTAGTTGAAGTCCGAGGTGTAAATGGTGAAGAGAAAGGGAGACAAGACAGTCCCCTGTGGAGCCCCAGTGCTGCTGATCACTCTGTCGGACACACAGTGTTGCAAGCACACGTACTGTGGTCTGCCAGTCAGGTAATCAAGAATCCATGACACCAGGGAAGCATCCACCTGCATCGCTGTCAGCTTCTCCCCCAGCAGAGCAGGGCGGATGGTGTTGAATGCACTGGAGAAGTCAAAAAACATGACCCTCACAGTGCTCGCCATCTCCTTTGTCTTACTGATGTTGAGCTGCAGATGATTCAGCTTGCTCCGTTTGACAGAGTCCTCCATTAGGCCGCCATATTCATTCTTCCATCCTCCCTTTAGCCACCCAACTATTGCTGAGTCATCAGAAAATCTCTGCAGATGGCATGACTCAGTGTTGTGTCTAAAGTCCGAGGTATACAGGGCAAACAAGAAGAGAGCCATTTCTGTCCCATGTCTGACACATAGCCCTGAAGCCACACAAACTGTGGTCTGCCAGTGTAGTCCATTATCCATGATACAATGGAAGCGCCAACTTTACAATCCTTGTTTTCAAGTGTCTCTCTGGCCTTCCATCCTCTCTACCTCTGGAATCATGTCCAGCCTCACAAACTTGTGCAATATCCACTCTCCCCCAATTCATATCTCTTGCAGGTCTCTAATTTCCATTGTCCTCTGGTCAAATTTTCAGCTACATAGCAGTGTAATTTCTCTCCTAAACCTCTCAGCCTTGCTTTCTTTCTTTAAGATACCCTTTATGCGAAGGGGGGGGGGGGTCTCTTTGAAACCTATCGAATACAGTATTGAAAAATCTGCATAGAGTGAATGTGGAGGAGATGTTTCCTATGGTGTGGGAGTCTAGGACCAGAGGGCACAGTCTCAGAATAGAGAGGTGTCAATTTAAAATAGACAAGTAGGAACTTCTTTAGCCAAAGGATGATGAATCTGTGGAATTCACAGATGGCTGTGGAGGCCAAGTCATTGGGTATATTTAAAGTGGAAGCTGATAGGTTCTTGATTAGTAGGGTGTCAAAGTTTATGGGGAGAAGGCAAGCGAATGGAGGCGAGAGGGATAATAAATCAGCCATGATGGAATGGTGGAGCAGACTCGATGGGCTGAATGGCCTAATTCTGCTCCAATGTCTTAAAGTCTTCTATTCTAGCTTGTCAGCTAAACTTACATTTATCTGCATTAAAGCTTCCATTTGAAGTTCATTGATGGGTTTTCTTAAGTTCTACTCTGTAGAGTCCCCTGCATAGTTCACTTTATTTAACACACTCCCTTGCAAGTTCAGAAGCAGATTTCAGAAATAGATGCACTCTAACAATTACGAAAGACAAAGCCTGTGGATATATGGGAACAATTCCAATACTCATTAGATTTCTGGCTGTCTAGAAGTCCGGACTATTCATTCAGAGATGTGAGTTTGAATCAAACCACCACAGACAGGGATGTAAGGACATTAAATACATAAGTATTGGCCATGGCAATGTAGGCCCAATGTTAATTGGTGGAATGCTTTGAAGAACACCTTCTCTCTCTTTGCCCCAAAATGCTGAATTTCCCAGTGGCTGCCCATTTCAATTTGATTTCTCATTTCCATTCTGACATGGCTGTCCATAGCTTCCTCAGCTGGCACAATTATGTTGGAGGGACAACACAGTATGCTACATCGGGCTAGCCTACAACTTGACACGAACATCCATTTCTCGTAGTTTCCCCCTCTCCCCCTTTTTTTTCCATTCCCCAGTCCATCTCTTCTATTAAACCTTCTCTTCTCCTCACCTGCCCATCTCCTCCCACTGGTTCCCCTCTTCCTTCCCTTTCTCTTGTGCTCTATTCTCCTCTCAGGGGTGTATGGGGTGTCAGGAAGGGGTAGCACCTCTGGTGGGGGAATATGTTGCGTCCTTTTCAAGGTGGTTAGTCCACCTTTGGTCCCCAACTGGCACTCAGCTCTCACCTGTGGCTCCCCGTAGCTGTTTGCATGCGACAGTGGCCACACCCCGGGCAACAGCTTCGACAAGCCAGCTAAACCAGGTGAGGGTAGCCAACGGGTCTCAAACCCTCGGTGTGATAAGGAGTCGTGTATCCCAGCATGTGAAGACAGACTCCAGCGGATTGAGCGGACGAGACCAATGGAAGGTTCAACGGTCAAGAAGGTGGTCTTTGCAAGCATTGTGGAACGTGTAGAGCAGGACAAGACACAGAAGACGTCCTGGTCGTCCACTGCGCCTAGTCTCATCTCCAGCCATCTTGACTCTGTCTTGCTCTGGATCCAGATGGGAATTGGGAAGAGAGAGTGAGGCTGACGCTACGCAACTCTCCCTCACTTAAATCCAAATCACGCGCTAGTCTTGACACCATCTGGTGTCGAGGTCCTCATCGACATCGACGATGGACGAACAACAATTCTCCTCTCCTATCAGATTCCTTCTGCACATTAACTCTTCCACCTATCATCTCCTGGATCTTCACTTCGTCCATCCATCAATCCACCCACCCATCTTCCTCCTCACCTGATCTCACCTATCACCTGCCAGCTCGCATTCCTCCCCTCCACCCCCCCCCCACCCCCCCAACTTTCTTATTCTGGTTTCTGCTCCCTTCCTTTCCAGTCCTGATGCAGGGTCTTGGCCTGAAACATCAACTGTTCATTCACCTCCATAGATATTGCCTGAGCTGTTGAGTTCCTTTGGTATTCTTTGTGTGTTTCACAAGTGGATTGTTGTGAAGACCCACCTTGTCTTCCAGGGAAGGCAATCTGTTGGCCTTACCCTGTGTCACCTAGAAGTCCATGCTAAACCAGCATAGATAACTTCACTCACCTCAACATTGAACTGATTCCATAACCTATGGATTCACTTTCAAGAACTCTACAACTTTACAACTCACATTTTCAATATTATTTACTTATCTATCTATCTATCTAGCTAATTAATTAATTAATTATTCTTACTGTTTTTTAAAAGTTTGCCTTCTTTGCACATTGGCTGCTCGTCCACCTTGGTTTGTTATTAATTCTCTTTCTTCTTACCTATTGTGAAGTCTGCAAGAAAATGAATCTCAGGGTAGTACAATATATGGCGACATATATATGCTTTGATAATAAACTTACTTTGAACTTTGAATGTGGGTGGTTTTTTAACCACTCTCTGAAATGAGCCAACAGCTATTATTGAAAAATGTGACCATGTCAGCTATGTGAATGAATAGATGGCCATGGTGGAGAGAAAATGGTCAGCTACCACTTTGCATACTGTGGTTTAGACCATAAGACCATAAGATGGAGGAACAGAATTAGGCCATTTGACCCATTGAGTCTGCTCCGCCATTTCATCATGGCTGATCCAATTTTCCTCTCAGCCCCAATTTTCTGCCTTCTCTCTGTAGCCCTTCATGCCCTGACCAATCAAGCATCTATCAACCTCTGCCTTAAATATATCCAATGACTTGGCCTCCACAGCCGCCAATAGCAACAAATTCCACAGATTCTCCACTCTCTGGCTAAAGAAATTCCTCCTCATCTCCATTCTAAACTGACATCCCTCCAGCTAAATGGACGTTAAGCTAATGGGGTATGGCGAAGGATGTAAGGGTCCTTTGCTTGGTTCATCCCCAGCAGCAGTGGAACAAAGCACTCTCTAATCGACAGGTTGTTCACAAGGATGCACACCAAACCAGGCATCAATTGCCACTGGAAGATCATCAATACCCGTTTGGTCTGCCCCAAACTAGCTGGTCTTCCGGTGCAGTAAGAAGACTATCAGGGAATGCTGCCGATTGGCATGTCCCAGGCTACAAAGGTACAGTACATGATGAGGGATGCACTGAAGCTTGGTGCAACCTTGTGGTGAAGGACCACAATCGCGGTTTCTTCTGCTGCCATGCTTGGAGGGCCTGAGTCAGGTGGGGAAACCCCCAAACAATGAAATGGTGTATCACCGCCAGAGGCAATGTAAATGTGGTGTTAAAGGTATTAGTCAACACTATGGTAAACACAAGAGATTCTGTAGATGCTGGAAATCCAGAGCAACAAGCACAAAATGTTGAAGAATCTCAGCAGACCGGGCAGCATCTATGGAAGTGAATAAACAGTCGACATTTTGGGCTGATACCCTTCTTCAGGACTAGAAAGGAAGGGGGAGGATGCCAGAATAAAAAAAAAGTGGGTGGGGGAGGAGGACTAGTTAGAAGGTGATAGGTGGCACCAGATAGATGGGAAAATTAAAGGGCTAGCGAAGAAGGAATCTGATAGGAGAGGAGAGGGGACCAGGGGAGAAATGGACAAAGAAAGGGCAGCAGGGGGAGGTGATAGGCAGGTGAGGAGAAGTAGAGAATAGAAGAAGAGGGAAGGGTCAGAGGAAGAAAAAAAAAACTACTGGAAGTTGGAGAAATCGATGTTCAATCCATCAGGTTGGAGGCTACCTAGAAGGAATATGAGGTGCTGCTACCCTGAGAGTGGCCTCATCATGGCAGAGAGGAGATCAGGACTGATAGGTCAGAACATGAATGAGGATTGAACTTAAAATGGTTGGCCACCAGGAAATTTTGCTTTTGGCAGATGGAGCAGAGGTGCTTGACAAGGTGGACCCTCAATTTACATCAAGTCTCACCAATGTACAGGAGGCCACCATGCAATACAATAACACCATTATATTGACCATGAGTGGGTCCTTCAGGCCAACTCATCCACAGCAACTAAGATCCCTATCTAAGCTAGTCACATTTGCCTCTGCTTGGCCCAGATCCCGCTAAGCATGTATCTGACCAAGTATATTTTAAACGTTGTTAATGTACAGTGCCTACCACAACCACTTCCTCATCAACAAAGTTTATTGTGAGCAGTTTTGGGCACCATATCAAGGAAGGATGTGCTGGCATTGGGGAGGGTCCAGAGGAGGTTCGTGAGAATGATCCTGGGAATGAAAGGATTAACGTGTGAGGGGCATTTGATGGCTCTGGGCCTGTACTTGCTGGAATTTAGAAGGGATCTCATTAAAAAGTATGAAACTGTGGAAGTCCTAGATAGAGCGGATGTGGAGAAAATGTTTCCCATAGTGGGGAGTCTAGGATCAGGGGGAAAGCCTCAGAGTAGGAGGACATCTCTTAAGAACAGAGATGAGGAGGGATTTCTTCAGCCAGTGGGTGGTGAATCTGTGGAATTCATTGCCACAGGCAGCTGTGGAGGCCAAATCATTGGGTATATTTAAAGTAGAGGGTGATAGGTTATTGATTAATAAGGGTGTCAAAGGTTATGAGGAGAAGGCAGGAGAATGAGGGTGCAAAAGAAAATAAATCAGCCATGAAGGAATGGCGGAACAGTTTCAAATGGCCGAATGGCATAATTCTGCTTCTAAGTCTCATGGTCTAAAATAAAAACAGTAGAAAAAAAGACTCTTCTGCTCCTTGGCCATCTTGCTGTTAATAACCTTGATAGTTTGGCTTTCGGTGAAGCATTCAAAGGTGGAAGCATCAGACAGCTGCCCAGAAACCTCTGAGATGTGTGAAATGGAGAATCCAGAGTCAGAAAGGTTAAGAAAATATGATTGTCCTGGCTATCTCATTATCTCAGTTCATAGGAAACCCTCAAGCACTGTGAAATTATCAAGTGTGAATTATAAAGAATTCAGTAACAATCTGAACATAACATTTCACCCTGTTCATTGACTACAGATGAAAATCTGCATTGTTTTTAAAGAGGTAATTTTCTGAGTTTATAATGTTGGAAATGCCTTCAAAATATTTCAGATAATTAAATAACATTTATAAACTGGATATCATGTGCAGTTAGCAGGCTGCGTGGCTGCCTCAACTTTCACAGTGCAAGTTTATCAGGCTGGTAGACACAGAGAGTGCCTTGTCAACAACCTGCCCTTTTGCATTTTAGTTTTATCCATTCCAACTTGGTCATGAATATTGGCTATGACTTGTGTATTGCTTCTTCATCATTTACTGTAAGATGGGCATTGGGATTAGAAGCCCCTTTCCTTCTGAGAGAGATACATGTGTTATCATTTTAATAATTACCTATGGACATTCTCAAAATGTCAGCAATTGTGGTTTGTTCATCTGTACCCCGAGGCACTTTCTTTAGACGCTGCCCGTGGTTTGGTGTAATCACTGGGGCAAATGAAAAAGGCATTTAAGGATCTGCCACACTGCCGTGGAGCAGGAGTTACATGTAGACCCAGGGCAGATAAGAAAGGCAGGTGACATGTAGACCCAGGTAGGGAAGAAAGGCAGGTTACATGTAGACCCAGAACAACTGAGAAAGACAGGTTACATGTAGACCCAGTCCAGGTAAGAAAGACAAGTTACAGGTAGACCCAGGCCAGGTAAGAAAGACAGGTTACAGGTAGACCCAGGCCAGGTAAGAAAGACAGGTTACATGTAGACCCAGAACAACTGAGAAAGACAGGTTACATGTAGACCCAGTCCAGGTAAGAAAGACAGGTTGCATGTAGATTCAGAGCAGGTAAGGAAGGAAGTTACCTGTAGACCCAGGCCAGGTAGGAAAGACAGGTTACATGTAGACCCAGAACAACTGAGAAAGACAGGTTACATGTAGACCCAGAACAACTGAGAAAGACAGGTTACATGTAGACCCAGAGCAGGTAAGGAAGGCAGGTTGCATGTAGATTCAGAGCAGGTAAGGAAGGAAGTTACCTGTAGACCCAGGCCAGGGAAGAAAGGTATTTCAGGTTCTGCCACACTAGTGGAATGGGAGTTACATGTCCAGGTCAAGTAAGAAAGGTGGGTTTCCTTTCCTAGTAAGACATTATGATTATGAGATGAAGTTACGACCTTGCCTACCTCAGTAACATCACTCCCTTTGGCCATAGCCTCAGTCCATCTGCTGCTGGAAACCTCAGTCATGTGACTTATCTGCTGGAGAATTCTGGTTCTAGTTTTCTAATTCTTACAAACATAAGAGAACCTCCCTGGCCCCATCGCCACATCCTAACTTACAGCAAATGCCATTGGTCCATTGATCCTGTTCTCACTGACCTATCCTGGCTCCTGATTCGGCAAATCTACACTTCCTAAACTTAATTTTAAGCACATTCACAGACTCAACTCCAATCTCCTCCAGGCTCGAAGGGCCGAATGGCCTACTCCTGCACCTATTTTCTATATTTCTATGTTTCTAATCAGGTTTATTATCAATATCGCACATTGTGAAATTTGTAGTGCAATCTATAAAGAAAATTACTATAAATTACAATAAATAGTCCTGCTTGGTGGCGCAATGATATCAGCGCCGGACTCCAGAGCGAAGGTTCCTGGGTTCGAATCCAGGTCGGGTCGAGTGTTGAGCTAGCAACTCGGCCTCGTAAAGGCAAGAATAGCTTGCTATGGAAACACCATCAAAAGATGGTGCCCCAATAACTCCACTGCCGAGTTAAGGGCTATTCATTCATTCACAATAAAAATATTTTTTAATAAGTGGTGCAAAAAAGGAAACAAAATAGTGAGGTGGTGTTTATGGATACATGGATCGTTAAGAAATCTGATGGTGGAGGGGAAGAAATTGTTTCTAAAATGTTGAGGGTGTGTCTTCAGGCTTCCGATCCTCTTCCCAGAAGGTCAAAATGAGAAAAGGGCATGTCGTAGGTGGTGAGGGCTCTTAATGATGGACGCCACCTTCTGAACGCATTGTATTTTGCCCACCACAACCATCTTGGGGACAGCCTCTGGAATTGCCTCCCAAAACCATTCAATGTCTTCCTCTTTTCAGTTCTTCCATCTGTGCTGCCCCTTTGGCCGAGCTTTTGCTTCATGTTTCCTCATTCAACTCAGCATCAAATCTTGCTTGACTGGTGTTACTGTGAATGGCTTTTGATTGCTTCCTTATTTTAAAAGCAAGTCCACTTACACAATTTTGTGTAATGTATTTTAGAGATGGATGCCCTTCTATCATCTCTGAAGGCTTTGCCGCACGTCTCGCACTTGTGCTTGAGGTCGTGGGTGAGGACGTGCATTGCCAGAGCAGGCATGGAGACGTAGACCTTGGAGCAGGTGGGGCACTTGCGGGCCAGCTTGCTGTCCAGGCTGCGGTGGGTCTGCTTGTGGCGGCTCAGGTTGGACGAGGTGGCGTACGTCTTGCCACAATTGCTGCACGTGTGGCGCTGGGCGCGCTCCCGCGGCGCGCTCTCGGGACGCTTCCGCGACCGGCCGTCCGTGATAAAGAAGGCGTCCATGCTATAGCCCTCGCTGACCGCCGCCTCCCTGCTGAAGTAGCCGGTGGTGAGCCCCGACTGCGGGCTGTCGGGCTCCAGCCCCTCGGGGTCTCCATACACCTCGTTGACTTTGATATAGACAGGGTCGGAGGTCCCGAGACCACTCTGCCTCTCTGCTCCGTTCTCGTTCACAGATGGGCTGATGTAACTGTGGATGTACCGTGGGGACAAGAGGAGGGAAAGAGGCACGCTTACAACACACCGAACAGACACTTTTTATTTTGTCTTCTGAAAGCTGAGGCGAGGCCTGATAAAAGTTTACAAAATCATGAAGGACGTACAGTATCTCAACAAACACTCTGGCAAATTTCTACGGGTATACAGTGGAGAACATTCTGACTGGTTACATCACCGCCTGGTGTCACCACCAATGCACAGGATCGAGGAAAGATACAGAGGGTTGAAAACCTAGCCATTCATCACGGGCACCAGTCTCCCCACCATTGAGAACACCTTCAACAGATGACGCCTAAGAAGGTGGCGTCCATCACTAAGGACCCTCATCACCCAGGACATGCTCTCTTCTCATTACTACCGTCCGAGAGGAATTCAGGAGCCTGAAGACACACCCTCAACATTTTAGGAACAGCTTCTTCTTCTCTGCCATCAGATTTCTGAATGAACAATGAACTTATGAGCATTACCTCAATATTTTTGTTTTCTTTTAGACTACTTATTTATTTTTATGTACAATATATATTTTTAGAAGGATTAGTTTGCTAAATGCACGTTCAAGAGTTTGAGCAAGATACTAAAGAATAACATAATTTCTATGGGTACGAAACTGAGACTGTTGTGGTGCTGCGTTCATTCCACACTAACAGATGGAAGCAAATGTTAGGCAACATCAAAGCAAAGTGAGGGAAAGCTCGAAGCTGCAGAAGTGTGGTTTTTGAGAAGAATGATGAAAATATTGTGGAAGGACAGGTGAGGAAGTGTTGCAAAAAGCCGGAATAAGAAGAGAGGCTGACATCATCAATCAGAAAAAGGCAGCTGGAATTTCTGGGACATGTACTCAAACATCTTGCAGTGATGGGAGAAACTGTTGGAAGAAAAGGTCATGGTGACAGCATATGCCATTCATGAGTTACATCGAGGGATGGACAGGCAAAAGTTTTGAGGAGCTTATTTGAATTTCCCAGATTGAAGACAGATGGGAGACCATGATCGCCCATGTCACACGATATGGCACTTGATGATGATGATGATGATATATTTCTTATTGTGATTTATAGTACATATTATGTGTTGCATTGTACTGCTGCCACAAAACAACAACTTTTGTGATAACTGTCAGTGATACCTGATTCTGATTCTGATAAACAACATGCCTACTTAATTCCCTTCAACCGTTGAATCCCGCTGGTGAGCCGATCATCTGGCCTGACACTGCTAGGTCTAGTTCAGGGATCAGGTTCTGAAACCCTCATGGTCGAATCGTCAACCAATCAAGTGCCAAGTATCAGCAGCTGATAGGGAGGGCAATGGGATGTGTTCTAGGAGTTCATACCACAAAGTGCCAGCTGTGGCTCACAGGACAGAATGCATACATGTATTATGATTAGGATTCAGTCGCTAACTGTGTTACCTCAGCATTGGGGAAATTGCATGTAAAATCGCATGTTTGAATCACTTTGTATGTCCTCTTTGCCATTAACACTAACATAAGACAGTTGCTACCAGCTAGGTGTGTCACAGCACCGAGCTCTTAGGCCTGGCTGGGCAATGTTCAATACTCAGGTGTACAGAGCACAACAGAATGGGCAATAGATGGGTTTTCCCCACACTGTGGAAGGCTTGACTTACAAAAATTCTGATCATACAAATTCCCCTATAAGCTTTTGAAGCATTTTCTTCAAGATAGGTAGGTTAGTTGCAGAAATGCAAATATTTTCCAGGATTTATGGAACAAAGGGAGGATCTAGTTCATTCAAAAGTCAACCAGCCTTCAAAACAGAACTATTTACATGTAACTTCCTTCCTCAGTAATCAAACAAATATTATATCCTTCACAGTGGGAGGCACCTATGAGATTTGCTTTGGAAACTGACAAGGCAATCTCTTCTACTGACACTTTAAAAATACAGTGGATTGTGGTTGCATCGGGACCAATACCTTTAGGGCCAATAGAGTGGCTGCACCAATTAGCTGAAGTTTCATGGAAATAGTTAAAAAGGTATAAAAAAGAAAAACTAGAGTTTAATTGAGTAACAAATAATGCATTTAAATGAAGTACAGAACAAATTAGAACACTACTACAGTACTATAAAATTGTGTATTAGTTCCTAATAGTTATGAACTGAAAATGAAGATTTGGAGGATTCAATCATCGAAAACATTGTCTATTACCTGTACTCGGTGTATGTGCTGATTTTGTTCATTAACAGTCAATCAAAAGAACACGGTGACATACGGTCATGGGGAGAATATACAAACTACTTATAGACCATGGCGAGAACTGAATCCCGATCTCTGACTGTTGGCGTTGCAAAGCATTTATGCTACCAAGCCACACTGGGGCACATGCCCATGGCTGCACAAACTGACACTGAAAGACATTCTCACACATACCCTGATACACATGCAAATAAAGCCCAAACAGAAACAAATTTAGATCTGTGAAGATAAGGAAATGCAAATACATGCAAAGGTTGGCTGATGTGACTACGCTGGATGACAAACAAATATTGTGGCCTGAGGTTTCACTTGGACTGAAGTCTTTTCATGAAGTAATTCAGATCCCATGGAATGGGAGTGTAGGCACCCAAACGAAGGCATTGAAATACCAAGCAAACCCAGGAAGGCTCCTGCCTGTTGTTTTGGGCTGCCCAGAGGCTGGTGAGCTAACAGAATCAGAATCAGGGTTTATTATCACCAGCATGGGATGTGAAATTTGTTAATTTAGCAGCAGCAGTTCAATGCATTATATAATCTAGTGGAGAGAGAAAAAAAAATAATAATAAATAAACAAGTAAATCAATTACATATATTGAATAGGTTTTTAAAATGTTCTAAAACAGAAATACTGTATATTAAAAAAGTGAGGTAGTGTCCAAGGGTTCAATGTCCATTTAGGAATCGGATGGCAGAGGGGAAGAAGCTGTTCCTGAATTGCTGAGTGTGTGCCTTCAGGCTTCTGTACCTCCTGCCTGGTGATAATAGTGAGAAAAGGGCATGTCTTGGGTGCTGGAGGTCCCTAATAATGGACGCAGCCTTTCTGAGACACCGCTCCCTAAAGATGTCCTGGGTACTTTGTAGGCTAGTACCCAAGATGGAGCTGACTAGATTTACAACCTTCTGCAGCTTCTTCTGGTCCTGTGCAGTAGCCCCTCCATACCAGACAGTGATGCAGCCTGTCAGAATGCTCTCCAAGGTACAACTATGGAAGTTTTTGAGTGTATTTGTTGACATGCCAAATCTCTTCAAACTCCTAATAAAGTATAGCTGCTGTCTTGCCTTCTTTATAACTACATCGATATGTTGGGACCAGGTTAGAATTTCAGAGATCTTGACACCGAGGGATTTGAAGCTGCTCACTCTCTCCACTTCTGATCCTTCTATGAGGATTGGTATGTGTTCCTTCGTCTTACCCTTCCTGAAGTCCGCAATCAGCTCTTTTGTCTTACTGATGTTGTGCCAGGTTGTTGCTGTGGCACCACTCCACTAGTTGGCATATCTCACTCCTGTACGCCCTCTCATCACCACCTGAGATTCTACCAACAATGGTTGTATCGTCAGCAAATTTATAGATGGTATTTGAGCTATGCCTAGCCACACAGTCATGGATATATAGAGAGTAGAGCAGTGGGCTAAGCACACACCCCTGAGGTGCACCAGTGTTGATCATCAGTGAGGAGGAGATATTATCACCAATCCGCACAGACTGTGGTCTTCCGGTTAGGAAGTCGAGGATCCAGTTGCAGAGGGAGGTACAGAGGCCCAGGTTCTGCAACTTCTCAAACAAGATTGTGGGAATGATGGTATTAAATGTTGAGCTATAGTCCATGAACAGCATCCTGATATAGGTGTTTGTGTTGTCTAGGTGGTCGAAAGTTGTGTAGAGAGCCATTGAGATTGCGTCTGCCATTGATCTATTGTGGGAAGGCAAATTGCAATGGGTCCAGGTTCCTTGCCGAGGCAGGAGTTCAGTCTGGTCATGGCCAACCTCTCAAAACATTTCATCACTGTTGATGTGAGTGCTATGGGTGATAGTCATTAAGGCAGCCCACACTATTCTTCTTAGGCACTGGTATGATTGTTGCCTTTTTGAAGTAAGTGGGAACTTCTGCTTGTAGATTAGATTAGATTAGATTCAACTTTATTGTCATTGTGCCGAGTACAGATACAAAGCCAATGAGATACAGTTAGCACCTGACCAGAAATGCAAAGAATAGTATTATTTACAAAATAACTGCAAAATAGCAGTGAGAGGTTGAAAATGTCCTTGAATACTCCTGCTAGTTGGTTGGCACAGGTTTTCAGAGCCTTACCATATACTCCAGCATGACCTTCCACCTTGCGAGGGTTCACCCTCTTTAAAGACAGCCTAATATCGGCCTCTGAGATGGAGACCACAGGGTCATCAGGTGCAGCAGGGATCTTCACAGCTGTAGTTGTGTTCTCCCTTTCAAAGCGTGCATAGAAGACGTTGAGTTCATCTGATAGTGAAGCATCACTGCCATTCATACTATTGGGTTTTGCTTTGTAGGAAGTAATGTCTTGCAAACACTGCCTGAGTTGCCATGCATCTGCTGTCGCCTCCAACGTTCAAAATTGTCTCTTCGCCCTTGAAATAGCCGTCCACAAACCGTACCTGGTTTTCTGGTACAGGGCTGGGTTGCCAGACTTGAATGCCACAGATCTAGCCTTCAGCAGATGACGTACCTCCTGGTTCATCCACGGCTTTTGGTTTGGGAATGTAGAGCAAGTCTTTGTAGGCACACGCTCATTCACACAGGTTTTAATGAAGTCTGCTGACCAGTTCAAGGCAATTACGATTTCTGAGAAAATATACATTACCTTGCCAGATGGCTTGGTGTTTGCTAGAAAGGCTATAGATTTAGACTTGTTGGCCTCCCCTTCCAGCAACTTTCATTCATAGGATTGAGTCCACTTGTGCATAAGACCATAAGACATAGGAGCAGAATTAGGCCACTCAGCCGATCGAGTCTGCTCTGCCATTCAATCATGGTTGATTTATTATCCCTCTCAACTTATTCTCCTACCTTCTTGTTGTAATCTTTGAGAACCTTACTAATCAAGAACATATCAACTTCCAACAAGACCATATCCCATCAATTTAACTTGACAAGTAAGGAATAGATTTCAAAGTCTAGAAATAGAATCTGTTGAAGATGATGGCAATCATGTAGAAATGAAATTTAACTGTCTAAAGGATGCCTTGGTAGAATCAGCAAAGTCAGTGATTCCTAAAAAAGAAAAAAGCGCAAAGAATAAACGGATAGCAGATGAAATCAAAAGTCTAATGGAAGAAAGGAGACAGAAGAAAGCAAAGACTATAAGTCCTTAGATAAAAAAGTTAAAAGCTTATGTCAAAAAGCCAAAGAAGAATGGTTAAACCAGGAATGTGAGCAAATAGAAAGAATCCCAATTACTGATCCAAAAAGGTTACATCAACAAATCAAGAATATCACTGGTAAAAAGCTCCTCTTTTCTTCAGGTGGATGTTTGAAAGCAAAGGATGGTACTATTATCATGGAAAAAGATGAGATTACGAACAGATAGACTGAGTATATTCAGGAATTGTTTGAAGACCAGAAATTAGGAAAAACATTGAAGGTCCAAGTACTTCTTTAAATTCAAATTTTTATTATTATTTGTTCTTATTTTACAAAGCAGCACAGCATATCACAGAGCAGATACAGTACATCATATTTACACAGCCTTCCCATGACAGGAAAACAAATAAAACTTAGAGACAGAAAGAAGTTGTAATTTAAGTTTAAATTAACATACAACCAAAATTGATTCCACGCATCTTGCACTTTTCCCTCACTGTTAATTCTTCCCAACATGTGTTCATATGATGAAATCTTAATCATTTCCTCAGTCCATTCCTTCACAGCGGGACACTGGTTTTTTTCCAGTTTTGCAATATAATTCTTGCAACTGTGATGAGACCCACTTTTAAAATAGTAAATTTGTCATTGTTTACATTAGGTATCATTGTCCTATCGCCCAAGAGACAAAGTCGTGGGCACAAGGGCAGTGTGGAACCCAACCAATTCCCCAACAGATCAAGAACTTTACACCAAAATGGATGAACCATGGAACACTCCCAAATCATGTGAAAATATGGTCCTGAATCATGTGAAAATAAGGTCCAAGTATTTTAAAATCTGAAGTTTGTAATGCAATAAATAAGATGAAGAAAGGAAAGGCAGCAGGGCCTGATGAATTAATAATAGAACAAATTATCGCCCTTGAATATTATGGAATTGAAAAACTTACTGATTTAATCAATGATGTTTATGAGACTGGAATAATACCAAAAGAGATGAAAAAAATCAGTATTTATCACTCTTCTTAAGAAACCTGGAGCAATAAAATGTGAATTACATAGGACCTTAATGAGTCATATCACCAAGATACTTATAAGAATTTTGGAGACAAGAGCTAAAAGTAAGATACAAGCTGAGAACAAAGTGGTTTTGTGAAAGACAAAGGTACAAGAAATGTAATATTGATGTTAACGATATTATCAGAACGAACTATTCAAGTGCAAAAAGATTTGTTTGTTTGTTTTATGGACTATACAAAAGCATTTGATAAAGTGAAGCACAGTAAGTTATTTGAAATATTACAGAAAACTCTAGATCGAGATTCAAAAGACCTCCGCCTAATCAGGAATCTGTACTGGGAACAAACTGTCGCTGTAAAAATAGATGGAGAAGTGAGTCAGTTTATGAAATTCAAGAGAGGCGTTAGACAAGGGTGTGTTTTCTCCCCGATTTATTTAATGAGTACAGTGAAACAATATTACAAAAAATAAGAGACATCTTAGGAATCAAAGTTGGCGGCGAAAACATCAATAATTTCAGGTATGCAGATGACACTGTGTTAATTATAACCATATAACAATTACAGCACGGAAACAGGCCATCTCGGCCCTTCTAGTCCGTGCCGAACTCTTGTTCTCACCTAGTCCCACTGACCTGCACTCAGCCCATAACCCTCCATTCCTTTCCTGTCTATATAGCTGTCCAATTTAACTTTAAATGACAACATCAAACCTGCCTCAACCACTTCTGCTGGAAGCTCATTCCACACAGCTACCACTCTCTGAGTAAAGAAGTTCCCCCTCATGTTACCCCTTAACTTTTGCCCTTTAACTCTCAACTCATGTCCTCTTGTTTGAATCTCCCCCACTCTTAATGAAAAAAGGCTCTCCACATCAACTCTGTCGATCCCCCTCATAATTTTAAATACCTCTATCAAGTCCCCCCTCAGCCTTCTACGCTCCAAAGAATAAAGACTCAACTTGTTCAACCTTTCTCTGTAACTTCGGAGATGAAACCCAGGTAACAAGTACGGAGGAAGAACTACAAAACTTAATTGATACAGTTGTTGAAGAAAGTGCAAAATGGGTTTATCTATCAATTGCAAAAAGACAGAATGTATGGTGATATCCAAAAAGAAGGAGAATCCTATCTGCAGGCTGAGAATAAACGGGGAAGACTTAAAACAAGTACAGAACTTTTGCTATTTAGGAAGCTGAGTGACATCAGATGGCAGGTGCGACTTGGACATCAAAAGAAGAATAGAGACGGCAAAAGACACCTTTACGAGAATGAAGAGTGTACTGACCAATACTAAACTAGGCACGACAACCTGCCTCAGAGTACTAAAATTTTACGTTTATCCAGATATATACGGCTCAGAATGCTGGACAATATCTAGTAACATAAGGAAATGAATTAAAGCAGCAGAGATGTGGTTTTTGAGGAGGATGCAAAGAATATCATGAATGAAACGAATATCTAACAAGGATGTCATGAACAGAGCAAACACAAAAAGAGAAATAATGTATGAGATCATGAAAAGGCAACGTAACTTCATTGGACATGTGATTAGGAAAGAGGAGTTAGAATGCATGGTAATTATGGAAAAGATTGAAGGGAAGAAAGCAAGAGGAAGACAAAGACAAATGATGATGGAGACAGCAGCCAGAGAACTGGAAATGAATACCAATGAATTGATCCACTTGACCCGAAACAGGAGTGTGTGGGCCATGGCAGTCAAAGCTCAAACTGGGCATGGCACCTGATGATGATGATGAAATTGGTTTATTATTGTCACATACACAATGAAATCTTGTCTTACATATTATACTTACAGGTATTTTCATTACAACAGTACCTCACTACGGCCTTGTCTTAGAACCAAATGTAATAGGAGCAGCTTACCCAGACTAAACCTGTCAAGTCTCTGTCCAGGCTTTCTTCCTCCAAAGAAAACATTTCCAACCTTGCTGGTCTAAGCTGATGACTAAGCTCTCTGGTAGTGTCTCCTTGGCAACTGGAGTCTCTTACATTACAATCTTTCCCTGGTACCCATCAATATGAGGCGAAGCATACTGAAGAAAGCACATCAGTGACTCAACTTCCTTAGAAGTTTGCAAAGAGTTGGCATGTCATCTAAAACTCTGACAAACTTCTACAGATGTGTAGTGGAGAGTACATTGACTGGCTGCATCACAGCCTGGTATAAAAACACCAATGCCCTTGAATGAAAAATCCCACAAAAAGTAGTGGATACAGCCCAGGACATCATGAGTAAAACCCTCCCCACCATTAAGCACATCTCCACAGATCGCTGTCACAGAAAAGCAACATCCATCATCAAGGACTCCCACCATCCAGGCCATGCTCTCTTCTCACTGCTGCCATTGGGAAAAATGTACAGGAGCCTCAGGACTCACATCACCAGGTTCAGGAATAGCTATTATCCCTCAACCATCAGGCTTTTAAACCAGCCACTTTCAAGAGCTCTTCATTTCATGTTCTCGATATTTATTGCTTACTTGCTTGTTTGTTTGTTTGTTTATTTATTTATTCTTTTGTATTTGCACAATTTGTTGTCTTTTGCACATTGGTTGCTTGCAGTCTTTTACTGGTTCTAATGTTTCTTGTGTATGCCCACAAGAAAACGAACCTCAGGGTTGTATATGGTGACATATACAGTATCCAATTTGATAATAAATTTACTTTGAACTTTGAAACTTGATCTCCCATCCACTGCATCATTTTTCTCAAACCAGCTCAATCTTTGACAAAGTTTTGCACACAACTATAGCGTCCAATCTTAACACAAATTAGCTGCAGCTTCATAACTAAATGTCAAAACATAACAACTCAGAAAAATATCAAAGGAGAACATTTACTCTTTTGTTAATTGAAGTCTGCATATAGTAAACTTGATCAGGTTCACGTTGTAAGATTCCAGCGTTGTATTATAAACACAAGAGATGTTGGAAATACAGAGCAATACACACACGATGCTGGAAGGACACAGAAGGTCATATAGCTTTAGTAGAGAGGAATAAACAGTTGATGTTTTGAGCCAAGCCCCTCATCAAGACTGCAAAGGCAGGGGAAAGAAGCTCATCATATTGTGTTGTTGTATTTTGGGCTGTTAAGTGATAAATATTGAGCTTATGGAAAACCTAGTTAATTAATTGTAGCTTTAATTTGAGCAGCACTGAGGGAGAGAGAGGGGGGAGGGGGAGAAGGGGAGGAGAGGGGGAGGGGAGGGAGAGGAGAGGGAGGGGGAGGGTTAGGGTGAGGGGAAAGGGGAGATGGGGAGGGAGGGGCAGGGAGGGGATAGGGAGGAGGAGAAGGAGGGGGAAAGGGAGTGGGAGCGGGAGAGGGGAGGGGATGGGTAGGGAGATGGGGAGGGGGAGGGGAGGGAGAGGGGAGGTGATGGGTAGGGGGATGGGGAAGGGAGAGGGAAGAGGAGACTGGAGGGGGAAGGGAGAGGGTGAGGGAGAGAGGGAGGGGAGGGAGAGGGGAGCGGAGGTGGAGGGGGATGGGGGAGGGATGAGAGCGTTGAGGGTGAAAATCCCAGGAGATTATCAGTATCTGAGATACTCAAACTATCCCGTCTGGCACCAACAATCATTCTGCAGTCAAGGTCAAGGTCATTTAGATCATATTTCTTCCCCCAGTCTGATGCTTGGTTTGACCTCTTGACCATGTCTGCATGCTTTTATACATTGATTTGCTGACACATGATTAGCTATTAGAATTTTGCATTAATGAGCAGATGTACCCAGTAAAGTGGCCACCAAGTATACATCCCACCCTGTCCCCTGGCAGCCTTCTTTACTGTCAAAAACTCCA
Source organism: Mobula birostris (assembly GCF_030028105.1). Lineage (NCBI taxonomy): Eukaryota > Metazoa > Chordata > Chondrichthyes > Myliobatiformes > Myliobatidae > Mobula > Mobula birostris. Next base: position 81,093,856 of record NC_092371.1, read on the forward strand.
CCAACCGTTGTGTGCTCAGTGGCGGATAGAAAGAGCGTTTAGGGTGGAGGAGCATATGGCTGCGGATGGAGTGGGTGGTTTTGTCCTGGGTCCCGCCCAACTTCTTGAGTTCATGCTTGGCACAGACTTGATGGGCCAATGGGTCTGATTCAGTGCTGTATGTTCTAGATAGGCAAGTGAAATGTTCCTTCCCGTCAGAACGACCCAAGGAATGGTGGCGGTGGGGAGAGGTTTGTTCTACCCCCCCCGCCAAATAAACGGCAAAGGAATTCCAGAGTAACACACACAAAAATGCTGGAGGAACTCAGCAGGTCAGGCAACGTGTATGGACGGGAACAAACAGTCGCTGTTTTGGGCTGAGACCCTTCATCAGGGTGCTGATGATGAAGGGTTCTGATAAAGTGTCTCAGCCCAAAATGTTGACTGTTTATTCCCCTCCATAGATGCTGCCTGACCTGCTGAGCTCCTTCAGCATTTTGTGGGTGTTGCTCTGGATTTCCAGCATCTGCAGAATCTCTTGCGTAAAGGAATTTTAGAAACGTTTTTTCAAGAAACCAGTGCCCCTTGAACGGAGCCCCTTCCTGCTTATTCAATCCGTCTCCTCTGAATTAGTAACATGCCTCGGTCATTCTCCGGGCCACAATTAACTGCAAAGAGCTCATTTTCAACGCGGAGAGTCTGGCCCAGGAAATAGTTTGTCAAAAAACAAACGATATCATTTCGTGTACAATCCTTCCTTCCCCTCACATCACCTCTGTGGGAAAGGCTAGGCGGGCTCGGAGCCGAGTCAGCCACTTGAGTGCCTGCCGAATTTCGTGGAATTTGTCGTAACCCGAGTTTGCGAAATCCCATAAGGTGTTGCGTCGTTTCGGCGGGGTTTGGCCATCGGGCAGGAGCCAAAGATTAAAGTCATCGACAGTTTGACGAACTGCCCGGATTGGCGCACTAACCGGGAAGGGCTCGGTATTATAGGAATTCCATTTCGTGGAATATTACTCAGCCATGTCAGCTAAAAATGACTCCGTGACACAGGCAGGGAAACGCGATCCCCGCAGCCCGAGTTTGTTGCCGTTCACATCTGTAAGTCTTTCCTGCCGGATCGTATTTCCCTGTCTGATGGGGTTGTGCGGGGCTCATTCTGGCGTGCAGCTCACTGCTGTAAGGAAACCCTTCCCCATGTGTTCTCTCCCTCTTCCCCCCCCACCCTCTCCCTCTCCCCACCCCCTCTCTCCTCCACCCTCTCCCTCTCCCCCTCTCCCTCTCCCCCACCCCTCTCTCCCCCTCCCTCTCTCCCCTCCCCCCTCTCTCTCCCCCTCCCCCTCTCCCTCTCCCCCCCTCTCCCCACCCCTCTCTCCCCCTCTCTCTCCCCCTCTCCCTCTCTCTCTCCCCCTCTCTCTTCCTCTCCCCTCCCTTCTCTCCCCCACCCTCTCCCTCTCCCCCACTGCTCTCTCCCCTACCCTTTCACTCTCCTCCCACCCCCTCTCTCCCTCTCTCCCCCACCCACTCCCTCTCCCCCTCCCCCTCCCCTGCCCCTCCCCTCCCTCTTCCTCTCTCCCCCTCTCTCCCCCTCCCCCTCCCCCCTTTCTCTCCCCCCCCCTCTCTCCCCCCCTCTCTCTCCCCCCCCACTCACATGCACACACACCTATGCCTCCAGGACAGAGATAAGGGGCAGCACAGACAAACTGCTGGAGGAACCCAGCATGTCAGGCAGCATCTTGGAATTGAATAAATAGTCGACGTTTCAGGTGGAGACCCTATATCAGGAATTTCCTCACCCTGAGGCAAATGGATCTTTGGAACTCTGTCCAAGAGGACCGTGAAGCCTCAATCAGAATCAGAATCAGGTTTATTTTCACTGGCAATATGTCATGAAATTTGTTTGGCATGGTACCATGCAATACATTAAAAACAATGTTATAATAAAAATAAAACATGTAAATAGCGCAAAAGAGGGATATTGAGGTAATGTTCATGGATTTGTGGACTGTTTAGAAGTCAGATAGCCCAGGAAAAGAAACTGTTCTTAAGTCAATGTGGATGGTCAGGCGATGGTAGCAACAACAACAGGGCATGTCCCAGATGCTGGGGTCCATAGTGATTGATTCTGCCATCTTGGGGTACTGCCTCTTAGCATCATTCTTAATGGTGGGTAGGGTTTTGCCTGTGTAGGGATTGGTTGTGCCTACAAGCTACTGCAGTCTCGGTTCTTCGGAGCCTCTCAGCAAGGCTGTGATTGCAATCAATCCGAGCGCTCTCCAGTTATATAGAAACATGGCTGACATCAGCAACCTTCTGAAGTATTAACTTGTCGGCAGTTACATAGGAGTCAGGAGCAGTCGTAAGCTGATGCTCTCTCCAGCCAGCCCTGTCATTCAAGATCACAGTTGCTCCTCTATCTGACTTCCATCCCCATATTCGCAAGATGTAGTTCAGGGATACAGTACTAGAGATTTGGGCTTATCCAGATGTGCTGGCTGATTCTTCAAAGTGATTCATGTTACCACCTACTCTCTCTATCTATTACCCCATTACCATCCCACCCCCTCTATCTATTACCCCTGTTACCATCCCACCCCCTCTATCTATTACCCCTGTTACCATCCCACCCCCTGTATTACCCCATTACCATTCCACCCCCTCAATTACCCCTGTTACCATCCCACCCCCTCTATTACCCCCATTGTCACCTCACCCCCATCTATTACCACCATTATCCTCCACACCCTCTATTACCCCATTACCACTCACCACCTTTATCTATTACCCCATTACCACACAATCTCCCTATTTATTACCCCACCTCCTCTATCTATTAGCCTAGTACCAACCCACCAATCCTATCTATTACCCCATTATCACCCCACCCCCTCTATCTTTTACCCCTGTTACCATCACACCCCTCTATCTATTACCCATGTTACCACCCACTGTCTCTACCTATTTCCCTCATTACCACTCCACCCTCTCTATTACCCCTGTTACCACCCACTCTCTCTATTGCCCCAATTACCACCCCATAATATTGGTCTGGGCATGAGGTACAACAAAAAACAACATTCAATAATTGTAAAGAATAAAGAATTGCCTGAAAAAATGAACTTATAGGTTCATACATTATGGTATTTATGTATTTATTCATATTTTATTTTCTGTCCAAATTCAAGTTCAAGTGCTCGATCCTTGATCCATTTTCTTGCCGTCTCCATAGTTTGCTCCATGGAGTTGAAATACTAGTTTGGTTACATATAGGTCAAGGTATGCTTGATTTTTCTACATAGAGCCTCCAAATATATAAACTAATGTCTGCTAGCAATACCACAGGGCTGTCCTGGTTACGTGTAGAATAGCCCTGGCAAATAGTTTGTCACAGATACATTATTCCATCATTAATCCATCATTGAGGACCCTCACCATCCAGAACATACCCTTTTCTCATTAATACCATCAGGGTGGAGGTACAGGAGCCTCTCAACGTTTTTAGGAACAGCTTTTCCCCCTCCACTATCAGATTTCTGAATGGTCTGTAAACCCATGAACACTACCTCACTATTTTGCTCATTTCTGCACTACTTTTTTTATCTTTAGTATTTCTTATTGTGACTTATAGAAAAATGTATGTATTACACTGTACCTACCATACATGCAATCCATACATGTATTTATATTCATTGCATTTTTTTATTATTGTATTCTTTATCTTATTGTGATTTTCTTTGAGATGCATTAGAGCCAGAAAGTAACAATTATTTTGTTCTCTTTCACACTTTGTACTCGAAATGACATTAAACAATCTTGAATCTTGTAATGCTGCCTCAAAACAACAAATTTCACGACATATGTCAATGATAATACACCAGATTCTGATTCTGATTACTGGGATGGGACATCATTGACAAAGCTAAAATTCACTGCCCACCTCCTTTGTCCTTGAAAAAGTTGTGAGAGCAAGCCAGGTAAAATCTTCCTAGAATGATAGTGTCCTTCCCTAAAAGAAATGATCTTTCTGATAGCCTTGACTTGCCTCCTCTGTGACCACTGCCATTGCAGTATGAGACTGGGATCACATATAGGCCTAGAGCAGTAAGAATGGCAAACATAAACACAGAAGATTCTGCAGATGCTGGAGATACAGAGCAACACACACAAAGGAACTTAGCAGGCTAGGCAGGATCAGTGGAGGGGAATAAACCCTTCCTAACCCGAAAAGTTGACTGTTTGGACCATAAGACCATAGACCATAAGACGCAGGAGCAGAATTAGGCCATTCGGCCCATTGAGTCTGCTCCACCATTCCATCATGGCGGATTTAGTATCCCTGTCAACCCCGTTTTCCTGCCTCCTCCCCGTTACTTTTGATGTCCTTACTAATCAAAAACCTATCAACCTGCACTTTAAATATACCCAGTGGCTTGGCCTCCACTTCCTTCTATGGCAACGAATTGCACAGATTCACCACCAAAGTTTATTGCCTTCCAAGGATGGCACACTTAACTCTACTTGCTGATAACCAACTGAGTTTTTATTATAAGCTTCAGTAACCACTTTTTTTGCCTTCAGCTTGCTGATTTTAAATTTGTAAATCAGAACTAAAGTCGCAGTGCAAAGCAAAATAAACGACTAATGGTAAGCAAAAGAGATTCTGCAGATGTCGGAAATCTAGAGCGATGCACACAAAATGCTGGAGGAAGTGAGCAGGTCAGGCAGCATCTACGGAGATGAATTGACGTTTCTGGCTGAGACCCTTCATCCGGACTGGAAAGGAAGGAAGAATGTGCTGGAATAAGAAGGCAGGGGACGAGAAGGAGTACAAGCCAGAAGGTGATAGGTGAAGCTGAGTTGGTGGGGGAGTGTGGAAGAAGTAAGATGCTGGGAGGTGATGGAAAGAAGTAAAGGATTGGAGAAGAAGGAATCTTATTGGAGAGGAGAGTGGACCATGGGAAAAAGGGAAAGAGGAGGGGCACAAGGGGGAGGTGATAAGCAGGTGAGGAGAAGAATAGAGGTAAGAGGGGAGCCAGAGTGGGGAAATGAAGATGAAGAAAGGCAGAAGGGAAAATTCATGGAAGTTAGAGAAATCAGTATTCACGCCATCAGGTTGGATGCTATCCAGACAGAATATCAAGTGTTGCTCCTCCATCCTGAGAGTGGCCTCATCATGGCAGTGTGAAGACCATGGACTGATCTGTCAGAATGGGAATGGGATTTGGAATTAAAATGGTTGGCTACCGGGACATGTGGATGGAGCGAAGGTGCTTGAGAAAGTGGTCTGCCTACTTATGTCAGGTCTCGCCCATGTAGAGGAGGTCTCACCAGGACCACCAGATGCAGAAGACAACCCCAAATGATTCGCGTGTGAAGTGTTGCCTCACCCAGAATGACTACTTGGGGCCCTGAACACTTGCAAGGATAAGTGCCGTGAGGGAGGGATGAATGAACAGCTACCACTGTTACTGTGTGGTCTGGAATCTCCAGAGGAGAAGGCCCCGAATCCTTGGCTATGCATGTTTCGGCGGCCAGGGCTGGGTCAAAGGCACTCGGGAGGCTGTATCGGACGGGCTGGTCGGAGGCTCGAAGTTTTCGGATGGACTCGGTGTCGACTGTGGTCGGCTGCTTCCAAGGCAGCGGCAAGTTGATGGTGCCTGGAGGTTTATGGCAGGGAGTTTCTCCCTTTGCTGCCTGCTATCGGGGACTCGGGAGTCGATCGACTCAGGGACTTTTGAAACTTTTTTTTATTGTGCCCACGGTCTGTTCTTTATCAAATTATGGTATTGTTTTGCACTGCTGTAACTATATGTTATAATTACGTGGTTCTGTCAGTGTTAGTCTTTGGTTTGTCCTGTTTTCTGTGATATCACTCCGAAGAAACATTGTATCATTTCTTAATGCATGTATGCATTTCTAAATGACAATAAACGAGGACTGAGTGTTCTCATATCTAATCTAAAAAAAATCACGAAGGGCCTCGTTGAGTTAAATAGCATCTGTAGAGGAAGATGCTGCCTGACCCACTGAGTTCCTCCTGCAGTTTATTTATCGCTTTGCATTCTACAGTCTGCAGCCTCTCGTATCTCCATTGAGGTTGTAATGTTTGGATGTGAATTTTGATTTGGATCATCAGTCCTACCCAAGTAATGGATACGGCGCAGTCTGTCACTGGCAAAGCCCTCCCCACCATTGAACACATCTCCATGAAACACTGTTGCAGGAAACAGCATCCATCATCAGGGACACCCGCCATCCAGGCCACGCTCTCTTCTTGCTGAAGGAGGTGCAGGAGCCTCAGGACTCACATCACCAGGTTCAGGAACAGTTATTACGCATCAACCGTCAGGCTTCTGAACCAGCATGGATAACTAATATTAACTTCACTCACCCCTACACTGAACTGTTCCCACAACCTGTGGACTCACTCTCTAGGACTTTTCATCTCATGTTCTCGATATCTATTGCTTTTTTTTCGTATTTGCACAGTTTGTTGTCTTTTGCATGATTGGTGTTTGTCCATCTTATTGGGTGTGGTCTATTGATTTCTTTGTATTTACAATGAATGCACACAAGAATAATAAACTTACTTTGAACTTTGACCAGTCCAGTCCCCTGGAATAATGATCCAAAAGTATAATCACTAGACTCCTGGGATGGGGTCAGGAGCTCCCAA
>NC_092371.1:81105510-81165265 GCF_030028105.1 Mobula birostris
TCTCTCCATGATCGTGTGGGTTTCCTTTGGGTGCTCCAGCTTTCTCCCACATTCCAAAGACGTACAGGTTAGCAGGTTAATTGGCCACATGGTGTAATTGGGCAGCACACGCTCAGAGGCTGAACATAGGCTGTGTCTCTAAGTAAATAAAAAGTAAATTTTTTAAAAAGTTAGCAAGTGGTCTTCAACCTGGAATAAAAACAAGGGATTCTGCACTTGTTGGAAATCCAGAGTAATACATACTAAATGCTGGAGGAACTCAGCAGGTCAGGGAGCACCTATGGAGGGGAATGAACAGTGGAAGTTTCGTGCCGGGACCCTTCACGGGACTCGACCTGAAATGTTATTTCTGCCGCTCTTTCCATTGATGCAATCAAATGTTCTCATTATGAGAGCTTTGTAAGCAAAATGGAGTCAGGTTTCCTGTTGTTTGCATTGACAATCAGTATGTGGCATGGTCTATGACTCAGAGGCCAGAGATCAGAGCTGTTGCTGTGTGCTGAGAGACAGTCACACCCTGATTCCTTTTACTGCCTTTCAATTGCAAAATGAATATCATGTTTTGATGTGGTAACGTTACCCAGGCACCTTAGAACACATAGTGTGGGAGAGTGGAGCCTCAATAACTGAGTTCCTTCAGCTGAAGAGTTAAATACTTGTATGGAGTTTTAGCAGGGCATTTGGAGAAAATGTTCTTATCTTATCCTGTTCTACCTCAATGCACTGTGTAATGATTTGATCTATATGAATAGTGTGCAAGACAAGCTTTTCAATGTATTTTGGTATATTTTATTTTCTTTAAATTAGATACACAGTGTGGAACAGGGCCTTTCGCAGTACTTAGCAACCAATCTATTTAACGCTGGCCTTATCACAGGATAATTTACAGTGACCAATTAACCTACTAACTGGAACACCTTTGGACTGTGGGAGGAAAACAGAGCACCTGGGGGAAACCCATGCGCACGCAAGAAGAACGTACAACCTCTTGACAGACAGTGCTGGAATTGAACCCTGAACTCACCTGTCCCGAACTACTACGCTGCTGCACTAAGCACTATGCTGCCGTGGCACCCCAATATTGTTGACAATATGTGTCAATTATAAACCAATACCATAAGACCATAAGACATAGGGGCAGAATTCGGCCCATCAAGTCTGTTCCGCTATTCCACCATGGCTGACTTATTATCCTCCTCAAACCCATTCTCCTGCTTTCTTCCCATAACCTTTGACATCCTGACTAGTCAAGAGCTTATGAACCTCTGCTGTAAGTATACCTAATGACTTGGTCTCCACAGCCAACTGATACACTACCCTCTGGCCAAAGAAATTCCTCCTCATCTCTGTTTTCAACAGAGTCCCTTCTTCATCAACACCATCTACCCTACACCTACCTTCATATTGTCTGAAAACCAGTCCACAAAGGCACCAATTTCATCACACAAATCATTGATATCTAATGTGAAAAGAAGCGGTACCATAACTGACCCATGAGGAACACCACTAGTCACCTTTATTCACACTCTTTGCCTCCTGCCAGTCAATCTTCTAGCCATGCTAATATCTCTTCTGTAATACCATGGTCTCTTATCTTGTTAAATAGCTTCATAAGTGGTACCTTATCGAAGGCCTTCTGAAAATCCAAGTACACAACATCCACCAATTCTTCTTTGTCTATCCTGAATGTTATTTCCTCAAAGAATTCCAACAGATTTATCAGCCAAGATTTCCTCTTAAAGAAGCCACACTGCCTTTAGCTTGTTTTATCATGGGCCTCCAAGTACTCCGAAACCCCATCCATAATAATAGACTCCATCATCTGACTGAAGTCAGACTAACTGGCCTATAATTTCCTTTCTTCTGCTTCCCTTCCTAAAGAGTGGAGTAACATTTGCAAATTTCCAGCTTTCAGAACCATTCCAGAATGTAGTGATTCTTGAAGAGTCATTACTAATGTCTCTACAATCTCTTCGGCCACCTTTCTCAGAACTCTGGGGTGTAGTCTATCTGATCCAGGTGACCGATTTACCTTCAGATTTTTCAGCTTCCCAAACACCTTCTCCTTAGTCATAGCAACAACACTCACATCTGACCCTCACAATCTCGAACTTCTGGCAGTCTGCCAGTCCCTTCCACAGTGAAGACTGACATAAAATATTTATTAGGGTTGTCCCCCATTACTACATCTCCAGTGTTATTTTCCAGTAATCCAATATTTACTCTTGCCTCTCTTTAAATATCTGAAAAACACTTCTGATATCTTCTTTTATAATATTGCATAGCTTATATTCATAGTTAATCTTTTCTCTCCTTATAGCCCTTTAGTTGCTTTCTGCTGGTTTTTTAAAATTTCTCAGTCTTCTAACTTCATGCTAATTTTTCCTCTATTAAATGTCCTCTTTTTTGCTTTTATGTTCTTTGACTTCTTTGTCAGTCTTGGTTGCCTCCCTTTAGTATTCTCCCTTCTGTATCTTTAGTCTGTTTCTATTATGCGCTTTCGGAATTGCTTACAGAAACTCCAGCCATTACTGTTCTGCCATCACCCCTGCTAGTGTCCCCTTCCAATCAACTTCGGTCAGCTCCTTTCTCATACCTCTGTAATTCCCTTTACTCTGCTGTAATACTGATACATCTGACTTTAGATTCTCCCCCTCAAGACTGCAGGGTGAATTCTATCATATTATGATCACTGCCTCCTAAGGGTTCTTTTACCTTAAGCTCACTAATACCAATGGACTATGAATCTCTCCTAGATGGACAAGAATAAAATAAACAGCAACACACAAAACACTAGAGGAATCAACACCTATAGCGGGAAATGGACAGGCAGCACTTGAAGTAAAGACCCTTCATCTGAACATCATTAAGTTCTGAGTACTGATAGAAGTGGAAGTTTACCTTGGGAGAGTGCAACCCAAGCTAAGAGCACAGCACCATGGGTGTCTCGGGTGTCCTGGGAGGAAGAAGAAAGGTCAAGAGGAAGTGGTAGGGGAGGAGGACATCTCCACAGTTGCAGAGTTAGTTCCAGCATGGTTTGTTGTAGTACTGTTGCCAGGCTCAAGGATATCATAGACAGACAGAGAGGGAAAGAAGGCTTTTGACATACCGGCCATCATCAGTCAGGCAACTGAGTAAAAGAATTGCAATGTTATGTTGCCATTGTACAAGCCACTGGTGAGGCTGCACTTGGAGTGTTGTGTACAGCTTTGGTCACCGATATAGGAAAGACATCATTTAAGTTGGGAAAGCATGCAAAAAAGAAAGATTTAAGATGGGAGGGAGAAAGTTGAAAGGGTTTGTGCGCGTTGAGTTTTCCACACAGAGAGAGGTAGATGCCTGGAACAGGCTGACAATAGTAGCAGATATGATAGTGGTATTGAAGAAGCTGTTCAATAGACACATTTATTATTCCATCTATCTGTCTATATATGTATCAATTTATTAATTAATTACATATACCTTAAATGCTCCCAGTGATTGGTGTGCATCTCAAATGGGCGGCGCGATAGTATAGTGGTTAGCACAGCGCCTTACAGTACAGGAGACCCATGTTCAATTCTCGCCACTGCCTGTAAGGTGGGGCAGGGAGGGAGGCACTGTGCAGGTGCACAAGGGTGACTTGTGGACTAGCGGAGGGAAGGAGCACCTTACACCTCCTCTGGTAGAGACGTTTCTCCACCCTGCCATCCAGTGTAGCACTAACACACAATATGCTGAAGAACTAGGCAGGTCAGGATTCGGGTAGATGGAGCTCGTCAGCCTGGGAAGGCAGTCCATCTAAGAGAGGGAAAACTCTGATTTCAAACCTCCGCTGCCTTGCGGCCATACCCACTCATGGGAAAGGCTTCGGGAGTAAACCCTGAGGACAAATCCGGAGCTGGAGTCCCTAAGGCAGTCCGACTTTGCCTTCAACCTCATTCTGGCAACTCCTGTGACAACAGTGGTGCCAAGCTGTATCGGCCCTTGCCCTTCCCTTGGACAACATCGGTGTTGTGGAGAGGGGAGACTTGCTGCGTGGGCAACTGCCTGTCTTCCATACAACCGTGCCCAGGCCTGCGCCCTGGATCTTTCCAGACGCAGATCCATGGTCTCGTGAGACTAACGGATGCCACCACCAGGCAGGTCAGGCAGCATCAATGGAGGGGAATAATGAGTCGACATTTTGGGCTGAGACCCTTCATCAGGACTGGAAAGGGGGGGGGAAGAAGCTAGAATAAGAAGGTGGGGGAGGGGTGAAGTAGAAGCTGGCAGGTGACAGTTGAGACCAGGAGAGGGGGAAGATGAGCGGGTAGGGGAGGGGGGGATGAAGTGAGAAGCTGGGAGGTGACAGGTGGAAAAGGTAAAGGGATGAAGAAGAAGGAATCTGATAGGAGAGGAGAGTAGACCAAGGGAGAGGTGTATCAGAGCTGTTAGGCAGGTGAGATGAAAATCCTTTCAGTTTGCCGAAATCTTTGGACTTTAGTGGGGTTCAAGGTGCAGGAGCCCTAGGCAGGAACAGTGGTCAGGCACAGTCTTGCTGAGTATCAGAACGGGGTTTGAGAGGATGCACAGCCTGCCCTTGCTCATCGTTCTTATGTAATTGGCAAATAACCTCTGAAGATGGAAGAGTTAAAAATAAGCTGTGTGTCAGTGGTGAGTCAGTCTTACACAGCCCACACTTTCCTTCCACAGGCTGAGTACGTAGACAGGGCCTTACCAATGCAGCTCGGGAGATGATTCAGGGTTGGGGGGGGTGGGGGGAGAGGACTGAAGGATGAGAGGAAGGCAGAGTGGTTTCTCTGATGTAGTCAGCAGCCTGCAGCACCAGTGTGCTTTGTGCACGGATCATCTGCCGTGCGAAGATCACCATGGGCTTCAGGAAGGTTGCAAGTGTGTGTGTGTTTTTTTTCTTATTTTAAGTCCACCACAGCAGGAAGACTGATAAGATGCAACGCTGTCAAAAACGTGCTGAGTTATTTTGGACACTAGCGGGTCCAAAACTTTCCAAAAACTTTTTATTTCCTCATTTGCGGAAATTGAAACTTTTTACAACTTGCTGGGATCGCCTTCTCGTGACAGGTGGGGGGTGGTGGTGTTGGATCCAGATTGTGACAGACCAATGGAATGGGGAGGAGGAAGTGGAACGGGCAGTACTCAGAAATACCCTAAATGATACAGGACCTCAGACAGCTGAAGTGTGAAACCAGATTGTCTTTGTCAGACTCACCCTTTTCCAATTATCTATGAATTCCTCACTCTTTCCTCTCCTCCACTCCATTCAGAGTCAGATTCATTTACTTATCACGTGTACATGGAAACATGCAGTGAAATGTGTCCTTTGATTTAGCAACCTGAGGATGTGTTGGGGGCAGCCAAAAGGTGTTGCCGCACGTTCCGGTGCCAACACAACCTGCCCACAGTGCTCGGCAGAGCAACGCAGAATACAATAAGCAACAAAGCAACTGCAAAACAAGCCCTGGTCTACCATCACCCCCACCCTCCCCCACACAGATGGACCTCCAGCCCCAGGCCTCCAGAATTCCAGTCTCCGGCCTCTAGGCTTCAGCCATCGGCTTCTAGACTTCCCATCAACCTTCTGTATCAACGCTTGGACTAGCGGCTGATGGGACCCTGAGCTGTAGCTTGACCATAAGACTGTCCATAAGGCCACAAGTAATAAGACTTAAGAGCAGAATTAGGCCATTCGGCCCATTAAGTCTGCTCCATTATTTCTGCATGGCAGATTTACTAACCCTCTCAGTCCCATTCTCCTGCCTTCTTACTGTAACCTTTGATGCCATGACTAATCAAAAACCTATCAAGCTCTGCTTTAAATAAACCCGATGACCTGGCCTCCACAGCCGTGCGTAGCGATGAATTCTAGATTCACCACCTTCAATAATCATCTCCTTAGTCTTGCTGTCATTGTGTCAGAGGCATGTTGCTGTGACACCACTCAGCCAGATTTTCAGTCTCACTCCTATATGCTGATTTGTCATCACCTTTGTATCGGCCAACGGCAGTGGTTTTGTCAGCAAAATTAAATATGGAATTGGAGCTGCGCTTGGCCTCACAGTCATAAGCGTAAAGTGAGTAGAGCAGGGAACTAAGCACACAGCCTTGTGGTGCCCCTGTGCTGATGGAAACTGGGGAGGAGATGTTGTTACCAAATCGAACTGACCAGGGTCTGCAATTGAGGAAGTTGAGGATCCATTTGCACAAGGAGGTATTGAGGCCAAGGTCTTGGAGCTTATTGGTTAGTTTTGAGGGGATGGTAGCATTGAATGTCAAGCCTTAGTTGATAAAGAACATCTTGTTGTATGCATCTTTGCTGTCCAGATGTTCCAGGGCTGAATGAAAAGCCAATGAAAAGGCATCTGCTGTGGATCTGTTGTGCCAGTCGACGAATTGGAGTGAATTGAGATAGTTTCTCGGGTATGAGTTGATGTGTTTCAAAAACACCCTCTCAAAACACTTCATCACAGTGGATCTAAGTGCAACTGGACTATAGTCATTGAAGCACGTTACCACGTTCTTCTGAGGCACTGGTATGATTGAGGCTTCCCTGAAGCAGGTGGGCGCCTCAGACTGCTGAAGTGACAGGTTAAAGATATCGGTGAACACCCCAGCCAGTTGATCAGCCCAGGTCTTTAGTACTCGGACAGGTACCCCATCTGGTCTGGATGCTTTCTGTGGGTTCACCCTGAAGGAAGCTGTCACGTCAGCCTCTGAGAATGAAATCACTGTAATCGTTGTATACTGTTACTTTGATAATAAATGTACTTTGAATCTATAATATGGAGATTTAACAGACTGTTAGATAAAAGAGATAGATAAAAGAAAAATGGAGGGCTATGTGAGAGAGAAGAATTAAGATTGATCCTGGAACATGTTAAAGGCCTGCACTGTGCTGTTCTGCTCTATATTCTATGTTCTAACGTAAATTATGCACAAAGTTTACAAGACTTGAAGAGAAAAGACCGTATAAAACAAGACCTCAGTGGAAGAAAGAACACAGTTCTACTGTAGTACAAGAGGTGTTCCGTTGTTGAAGCAGGATTAGGGATGTGCAGGCCCTTTCAAGAACCTGATGTTTGTATGAACGAAGCTCTTCTTGAACCTGGTGCTTTGGGCCTTCAGGCTTCTGCAGCTCCTGCCTCTGCCTCCTTGGTAATCTCTTCCCACAGAGATCAGAGCAGAGTGTCTGTCTCAGGAATACTTATCGCAGGCATCTCAAGACACAGAGGTCTGTCGTCAAAAATCCTCCAACTTTACTGGGCAGGAAATGAACCCTGCAGGAAAATGAATCTCAAGGTTGTATTTGGTGACATATGTGTACAAATTTACTTTGAACTTTGTAAATAAACAAGCCGATGTCCGAGTTCTCTTCCCCGAATGATGATCGATTGACCGTGTGTAGGAGGCCCTAACAGTGTATGCCTAAAAGCAGGCCCCCGAAGCAGGCCTCCCAGTCTAAAATACTGATGCATTTGAAAACAAGGAAATCCATTTGCACATCGGTCGCAGTCTGTATCAGTAAACCGGACACTACTGTTTCTGGAATGTTTACCTCCCACTGACTGTGAAGGGCCTGTCCCTGCAATGTGAACTTTCTCACTGAATGGGAAATTCTGATTCGGGGTAGACACCCTCCACCACTGAAACTATAATTCTTTTGTAGATTAACTTCAGGCAGTGCACACTTACTGAAGGGTGCATTGTGAAATGCCAGTGTTTTTTTTAAAAGGAATAGACTCATGAGTTAATATTTGTAATACAACTGGAAAGTAATTACTCAGGAGGTTAATTACTGACCTTCCATTCCTTGAAGTTAATCCATCTTTAAACATCCTCTTGAGTCCCACTATTCATCAGCATGTGCTGGCATTTCATTGGTTTTGCAACCAAAGAATGCAGCCTTGGCTGTGAGCTGTTACACAGTTACACAAAATTCAGATACCTGGGTTGAAGTCACAAGGTTCCTCTATAACTCTCTCAAAGAATGTGAACATCATCGGCAAAGATTCCAGAGAATGCAGTCTTACGTTGACAGTTAAGGCCACTGAAATCATAGAACATAGAACACAGAAAAGTACAGCGGAGATCAGGCCCACAATGTTGTGCTGAACCAGCTAAAAAGTAAATAAGAAAGAGCCAAACTGTAACCCCTCCGACCTACACAATGTCTATATCCCTCTGTCTTCCTCACATTCATGTACCTATCTAAACGTCTCTTAAAAGTTGCTAATGTATTTGCCTCTATCGTCGCACCAGGCAGCGCATTCCAGGCATACACCACTCTCTGAGTGAAAAACTTACCCCTCACGTCTCCTCTGAACCCACCCCTTCTCACCTCCAATGCATGCCCTCTGGTATTAGGCATTTCTACCCTGGGAAACAGATACTCCCTGTCCACTCTATCTATGCCTCCCATTATCTTATAAATCTCCATCAGATCTCCCCTCAGCCTCCAGTGCTCCAAAAAAAAACAACCCAAGTTTGTCCAACCTCTCTTGATAGCACATGACGTCTTAACCAGGCAGCATCCTGGTAAACCTCTTCTCCACCCTCTCCAAAACCTCAACGTCCTTCCTATGGTGGGTCGGCTAGAACCGTACACAATACTCCAGATGCAGCTTAACCAGAGTTTTATAAAGTTGCAACATACCCTCCTGACTTTTGAACTCAATGCCTCGACTTATAAAAGCAAGCATTCCATTAGCCTTCTTAACTACCGTATCGACCTGTGTAACCACTTTCAAGGAGCTATGGACTTAGGTCCCAAGATCTCTCTGCTCTGCAGCACTGTTAAGGATCTTGCCCCTAGCAGTGTACCTACTGAGGTGCAACACCTCACATTTATCTGGGTTAAACTCCATCGGACATTCCTCGGCCCATATCTGCAACTGGTGTACATTGTGCTGAGTTCTTTGTCAGCCTTCTACTCTATCCACAACTCCACCAACCTCGGTATCATCCACAAACGTACAAACCCGCCTGTCTACATTTTCATCCAAATCATTTATATGCATCACAAACACCAGAATTCCCAGCACAGATCCCTGTGGAACACCACTAACTACAGACTTCCAGCTTGAATAAGTCCCTTCAACCACTATCCCCTGTCTTCTGTGCACAAGCTAGTTCTGAATTCAAACAGCTAATTCGCTGTGGACCCTATTCATCTTAATCTTCTGTATTAGCCTCCCATTGAAGTCTTTGTCAAACACCTTACTAAAATCTATGTAGACAACATCGACTGTCCTACCCTCATTAATCTCTCTCATCACCTTGTCAAAAACTCCATCAAGTTGGTAAGACACGACCTGACCTGCACAAAGCTCTTCCTAATCAGGCCATGGGTTTCCAAATGCTCATATATCCTATTGCTAAGAATTTTCTCCAGCAATTTCCCTACAACTGACGTGAGACTCACTCATCTATAGTTCACAGGATTTTCCCTTGTTCCCTTTTTAAATAGAGGTACAACATTAGACACTTACCAGTTCTCTGGGACCTTGCCTGTCCCTAGAGAGGGCATGAAGATACTGGTCACGGTTCCAACAATCTTGTCTCTTGCCTTCTTCAATATCCTGGGGTAAGTCCCATCAGGCCCTGGGGACTTACTCACCTTAATACTCATTAGGAGGCCCAACACTTCCTCCTTCTTGACCTCTGACATATTTATACACTCAGCACTGATCTCCTGGTTCCCCATATCCTTTTCCTTGGTAAGTACTGAAGTAAAGTACTCATTAAGTACCTCACTCTCATTCTCCACATCCAAGCAAATGTTTCCTCCTTTACTCTTGAGTGACCCCACCCTCTCCCTAGATATCCTCTTGCTCTTGATATATGTATAGAATACTTTAGGATTCACCTTAATCCTACTTGCCAAGGAGGAGGGGCACCAGTAGAGGGTAAGGAAGAGAGAAGAAGAGTGGGCCAGAGCAGGGAATGGAGGAAGAGAGAAAGTGGAGGGGGAAAATTACCAGGAGTTGAAGAAATTGATACTCATGGTGAAAGTTGTTGGTGTCTGAGGGGCTCTGACTTGTTGGGCCATTTCAGAAGGCATTTTGGGTCAATGAGTTTTGGGTCATCGTGATTTTGCCAAACTAGGTGAGGCCACTCTGAATGTGGAGGAGCGACACCTCATATTAAATGTGGGTAGCTCCAAGCTGATGGCATCAATGTTTAACAAAGAAGGGAGGGAGAAGACCACAGGGATCCAGGAGCAGAATGAGGCCAGTTGGCCCATCGAGTCTGCTCCACCATTTCATCATGGCTGATCCAGCCCTCTCAATCCCAATCTCCTGCCTTGTCCCCATAATGATTCATGCCCTGACCAAACAAGACTGATCAACCTCCACCTTAAATGCACCCAGTGACTAAGCCTCCACAGCCATCTGTGGTAATGAACTCCATAGGTTTACCACCCTCTGGCTAAAGAAATTCCTCCTCACTTCTGTCAAAATAGATGTCCCTCTATTCTGAGGTTGTGCTCTCTGGTCCTAGACTCCACCACCAAAGGAAACATCCCCTTCCCATCCACTCTATTGAGGCCTTTCATCATTTGATAGGTTTCAGTGAGATCTGGCCTCCTCATTGAGTGGGCTGGCGATTCACAGTCACACACTCCTGGCTGGCAGTTTCAGCCAGTCACTTATTGGTCTTCAGTGACCCATTGTGACTCAGAACCTCTTGCGATGCAGGGAAAAGTGCTGAACAGACAAAACAGCCGTGGTTAGGTACTGTTGAGCTGGTTGGTGTTCCAGCATGTAGATTATGAAAGCAGCTTGGTGATAGTTGCATTTACACCCACAGGTGAGATGAATAAGACTCGACTCGTTTAGCAGTTCTTAACATTTTTGCCAGTTCTGTTTTTTTTAAGCAGCTTGCTGAGGAGACACTAAATTGAGGTTTTGCATCCTGCCTCGACTGGGTGTGAAGAATCTGCATCTGGGGCGTTATCTGCTGCGATGGAGCGTGGAGCGTGTTGGGCTCAGTGTTGTGTTCACAAACACAAGAGTTTCTGCAGATGCTGAAAATGGAGACCAACACACACAAAGTACTGGTGGAACTCAACGTGTCAGGCAGCATCTGTACTTACCTACCCACTGCCCATTATACCAATGGCATTTAGGGCAGCAACGAAGGTCCTCCAACTCTGGCAGCGTTCAGGGCTTCCTTCGTCGTGTCAGTAGCTTCCTCTCAGTTTTCACTACAGTCAGTCATGTAAGTCCCGGGTGGAGACTCAGGAATACCGTCACACAAATGTAGAAGGATTCTTCTTTGCTGTTTCCATAACTTTCTGTTTTACCAGTCAGGGTTGTTATCCCTGAGCTGAACCCCCGAACCTGGACCGGTAGACCACTCTTAGTCTGGCCTCTACCCTTGGACCTGTTTGGCATGGGTGACCCTACGAAGAAACAAAGCATGAGGCCCTGACTCCAGCCAGCATAGCTCTCCAGGTCATTGAGGAACGCAAGCCTCCAAACCACGACGAGGTTGTGGTCCTCTTGGAGGAGACAGCATCTAAGGAGAGGAATAAGCTGTCGATGTTTCAGGCTGAGGCCTTTCATCAGGACTGGAAGAGAAGGGGGAAGAGGCCAGAATAAGAAGTTGGGGGAGGGAACGGAGTACTAGTAGGAAGTTGATAGATGAGACCAGGTGAAGGGGAAGGTGGGTGGGGAAGGGGAAATTATGTGAGAAGCTGAGAAGTGATAGGTGGAAGAGGTAATGGGCTGAAGAAGAAGGATTCTGATAGGACAGGACTGTGGACTATAGAAGAAAGTGGAGGAGGAGGGCCACCAGAGGATGGAGATGGGTAGGTGAGGAGAAGGCAAGGGATGAGAGGGGAGCCAGAGTGGGGAATAGAAAAGAGACAGGAGGGATTGGGGAGAAATTACCAGAAGTTAGAGAAATCAATGTTCCTGCCATTGGTTTGGAGGCTACCCCGATAGAATATGAGGTGTTCCTCTTCCAACCTGAGAGTGACCTTATTGTGGCAGTGGAAGAGGCCACGGACTTGGTGTTGTGTTATTGGGTTGCCTCGGTTCTGCACTGATAGTCTGAAGTCACAAGTTCAAATACCATACGATAGATGGGGTTTTTGCAATATGCTTTTATTAAACATCCAACAGATGTTTTGAGTACAGGAGCAGTTTGCATTTGAAAGCGACCACACCCTGGCACACTACTTCGACAGGTGGGCTAAACCAGGTGAGAGTAGCTGGCGGCCTCATACCCCAGTGAGATAGGGATGTGCCTGTCCTAGCATGCGAAGTCACCTCCGGTGGACAAGGACAATGGCACCTAGGGTGAGATCCAACTGCCAGGAAGGTGGTTCTGCAACACTTTGTGGAGAGTGAAGGGTGTCACAAGACACAGCAGATGTCATGGTCAACCACTGCAGCCAAGGAAGACCCCAGTTTGTGACGCTTGTTCGTACCACTGGACCCAGACATGAGTAGTAGATCCCTTGAAAGTGAGTTCACAGGTCATGGAATCAGTTCAGAGTTGAGGTGAGTGAAGTTACCCAGACTGGTTCAGGAGCCTGATGGATGGAGGATAATAATTGTTCCTGAACCTGGTGGTGTGGGACTCAAGGCTCTTGTATCTTTTGCCTGAACATAGTTGCAAGAAGAGAGCATGGCCTAGATGATTTGAGTCCTTGAGGACGAATGCTGCTTTCTTGTAGTAACGCTCCTTGTAAATGTGTTCAATGATGGGGAGGACTTTTCCTGTGATGGACAAGGCTGTACCCACCACTTCTTGTGGGCTTTTCTGTCCAAGCTTATGGAATAATTAGAACTCCAGAATCACAGTTTTAAAACCAAAGCACTAGTGGATTGGATGAGCAATAGAGGGATGTTGTAACTTCAAAGTTAATTGAAGTTTATTATCAAAGTATGTACATGCAACCATATACTACCGTGAGATTCATTTTCTTGCAGGCATACACAGGAAAACAAAAAAAAAACAATAGAATTTATGAAAGACCATACATAAACAAAGACTAATGAATAACCAATGTCAAACGAGGACAAATCGTGAAAATGAGTTGTAGAATCCTTGAAAGTGAGTCTGTAGGTTGAGGTTGCAGGTTGGAACTTGAAACAAGTTATGATATGGAAGAAGGGATTTGTTTGACAAACCTACCCAAGGGCCAGAGATGCTTGGATTAATCAGTGGGTTAACAAGACTGCCTTTGTGGCTTTGACGACCAACTGATCAGAGAGCTGAATATGAGAATGAAATTGTGTGTTTGCACCGATGTCCCATCATGGATTACTACAGGAAACACTGACTCAATCATTTAAATCCTGGCATTACAGTACTTTAAATAATTTTGAGTAATCAAATCCTCTCATTATTTTGATTTTGCAATCAAATCTGACGACACTGTATTGTGGGGGGACATTACACAATGAAGCACCCTTGAAATAGCAGTTACATTTTTTTGAAGTCAAGCCATTGGTTAAGAAGCACATTGGAAACAAGAGAAATTCTGTAGATGTTGTAAATCCAAGCAACACGCACAAAATGTTGGAGGAACTCAGCAGGCCAGGCAGCATCTATGGAAAAGAGTGAACAGTAGGTGCGTGGAATGCATTGCTGGCCACTGTGGTGGAAGTGGATACGATAGGGTCTTTTAAGAGACTCTTAGATAGGTACATGGAGCTTAGAAAAACAGAGGGCAATGTGGTAGGTTAATTCTAGGCAGTGTCTACAGCAGGTTACAAGGTTGGTGCATTGTGGGCCGAAAGGCCTGGATTTCTATGTTCTGTGTTCTATGTTAAACAGTCAACATTTTGGGCCGAGACCCTTCATCAGGACTGGAGAAAAAAGATGAGAAGTCAGAGTAAGAAGGTGGGAGGAGGACAGGAAGAAATATGAAATTGGACTCATTTGCTTATAAGAACTGAAGAAATAGGAGCAGCAGTCGGCCACCTGGCTAGTCGAGCCTGCTCCGCCATTCAATAAGATCATGGCAGATCCAGTCGTGGACTTAGTTCCACCAACCTGCCTTTTCCCCAGAAACCTTAATTCCCTTGCTATGCAAAAATCTATCTAACTCTGTCTTAAATATTTTTAATGAGGTAGCCTCTAGCCTCTACTTCCTCTTTAGGCAGAGAATTCCACAGATTCTCCCAAATCTAGAGGCTATGTCCCCTAGTTCTAATCTCACTTACTAGTGGCAACAACTTTCCTACTTCTATCTTATCTATCCCTTTCATAATTGTATATGTTTCTATAAGATCTCCTCTTGGTCTTCTGAATCCTAGCAAGCATTGTCCCTGGTGACTCAATCCCTCCTCATAGGTTAATACCCTCATCTTCAGAACTCACCTGGTGAACCTCCTCTGCACTGCTTCCAAAGCCAGGATATCTTCCCTCAGCTAAGGAGACCAGAACTGCATGCAGTACTCCAGGAGTGGTCTCACCAGTATCCTCTAAAGTTGCAGCATCTCTGCTCTCAAATTCAATCCCTCCAGCAATGAAGGCCAACATTGCATTTGCACTTTTGACAACCTGTTATATCTTCAAACCAACTTTTTCCGATTCATGCACAAACACTCCCAGGTCCCTCTGCAAGCAAGCATGCTGCAATCTTTCACAATTTACACAATAATCTGATTTTCTATTTTCCCTTCCAAAGTGGATAACCTCGCATTTACCAATAATGACCTCCATCTGCCAGAGCCCTGTCCACTCACTTAACCTATCTATATCCCCCTGCAGACTCTCCGATCAACTTTCTTTTCCACAAGTGGTTTATATCTGGAACGACTGTCAGAGGGAATGTTGGGATCAGATGCAAGCAATCGGTTTAAGAAACATTTAAAAGAGGGCTTAAATAGACAAGGCATACAAAATTATGGACCTTGAACAGGATAAATTGGATAAGAGTAGAAAATTTTCTTTAGTTATTACCCTTCAACCATCAAGCTCCTGAACCAGTGTGGACAACTTCACTCACCACAGTTCTGAGCTGATCACTGAACACAACCTATAGACTCGCTTTTAAGGACTCTACAACTCATGTTCTCAGTATTATTTACTTACTTATTTATGTTTATTTTGCATTTACACATTGTCAGTCTTCGTGTACAGTTTTTCATTGATTCTATTGTATTTCTTCATTCTACGATGAATGCAAGCAAGAAAATGAATCAGGGTTGTATATGGTGACATAGATGTACTTTGATAATAAATTTACTTTGAACTTTGAACACACATGATTCCTGTCCAAGGCCATCAAACCTCCCTGCTCTGAAGCAGTCTCTGCCTATTTACTCTTACAAAGCCCCTCAGGATTTTGAAGAAGAATCATGAAATTCTTTAAAAGAAGCTTTTATGTCATATCTTTGTTTTGCTTTACCTCAGTAAACAGGGGCCTCTTCCTGTGTGGTTTGCCTGTAGTTCGTATTACAAAATGGCACTGGGCTGATTGTGCAATGCTCTCTGATCTGAGAGAAGAGGAAGTGAGCATGCAGGGTGGGGGTGGGGGGAGGCAGGGGTCAGCTACCAGCCAACCATAATTCCTTTGGAAGACTTACAAAGCTTCCCCCAGGAGGCAAAACTAGGGCATGATATCGGAACCTCTCCATGATTCACATCAGGCAAAGCACAAAGACAGGAATTTTTGAAGCTTCTCAGAACAAAGGCTGTGACTGTACGGTCAGAACTGTGAATATGTAGTGTGAACATTTGAGTCGAGTATGACTTTGATGACTATCGCCCGGTAGCACCCACATCTACAGCGATGAAATGCTTTGAGAGGTTGGTCATGACTAGACTAAACTCCTGCCTCAGCAAGGACCTGGACCCACTGCAAGTTGTCTATTGCCACAATAGGTGAACGGCAGACGCAATCTCTGTGGCTCTTCACACGGCTTTAGACCACCTGGATAACACAAACACCTATGTCAGGATGCTGTTCATGGACTATAGCTCAGCATTTAATACCATCATTCCCACAATCCTGATTGAGAAGTTGCAGAACCTGGGCCTCTGTACCTCCCTCTGCAATTGGATCCTCGGCTTCCTAACCGGAAAACCACAATCTGTGCAGATTGGTGATAACATCTCCTCCTCACTGACGATCAACACTGGCACACCTCGGGGGGGTGTGCTTAGCCCACTGCTCTACTATCTCTATATACACATGATTGTGTGGCTAGGCATAGCTCAAATGCCATCTATAAACTTGCTGGTAATACACTATTGTTGGCAGAATCTCAGGTGGTGACGAGAGGGTGTACAGGAGTGAGATATGCCAACTAGTGGAGTGGTGTCACAGCAACAACCTGGCACTCAACGTCAGTAAGACGAACGAGCCGATTGTGGACTTCAGGAAGGGTAAAACGAAGGAACATATATCAATCCTTATAGAGGGATCAGAAGTGGAGAAAGTGAGCAGTTTCAAGTTCCTAGGTGTCAAGATCTCTGAGGACGTAACCTGGTCCCAACATATCAATGCAGTTATAAAGAAGGCAAGACAGCAACTATACTTCATTAGGAGTTTGAAGAGATTTGGCATGTCAACAAATACACTCAAAAACTTCTATAGTTGTACCATGGAGAGCATTCTGACAGGCTGCATCACTGTCTGGTACGGGGGGTGGCTACTACACAGGGCCAAAAGAAGTTGCAGAGGGTTGTAAATCTAGTCAGCTCCATCTTGGGCACTAGCCTACAAGGTACCCAGGACATCTTCAGGGAGCGGTGTCTCAGAAAGGCAGTGTCCAATATTAAGGACCTCCAGCACCCAGGGCATACACTTTTCTCACTGTTACCATTGGGTAGGAGGTACAGAAGCCTGAAGGCACACACTCAGCGATTCAGGAACAGCTTCTTCCCCTCTGCCATCTGATTCCTAAATGGACATTGAAGCTTTGGACACTACCTCACTTTTTTAATATATAGTATTTCTGTTTTTTGCACGGTTTTTCATCTATTCAATATAAGTATACTGTAATTGATTTATTTATTATCATTATTACATTTATTTTTTTCTTCTATATTATGTATTGCATTGAACTGCTGCTGCTAAGTTAACAAATTTCATGACACATGTCGCTGATAATAAACCTGATTCTGATTCTGTAAAAGGTTCTCCCAAGGGGTTATTCCCTTGATGGGAATAAGGGTGTGCGTGACTTTGTTTAATGTGGGGCAGACACATTGGTAGATCAGGGTCAGGGTCCAGTGACATGGAATGCAGGACAACTGAGGACAGTTCACTACTGCAGCCTTCCCCCGCCATTGTGATGTGTCAACATCCTCCACCAGCTCTGCCAGTGAGGTCTCTGTTGGATCGCTCTCTCTCTGCAACCTCTCCCTCGAACTTACGACCACGGGAGACCCTGCCAGGAGCTAAGCTCCAGAAGACATCATTCTCGGGATCCCCGGAACTCACAAGCCTCTCCATCATGACAAGGTAACAGCCCTCAGAGAAGATGTTCAAAGTTCAAACCTCAAAGCACACTTATTATTGAAACATGTATAGATTATACAACCTTGAGGTTTGTCTCCTTACAGGCAGCCACAAAACAAAGAAACCCAAAAGAGCCCATATAAGGCAAACCTGGCGAACACCTAACGTTCAGAGGGAGAGAGAGAAAAAGCAAATAGTGCAAGCAATAAAAGTAGGCAAATAGCATTTAGAACGAAAGAGAGTCCTCAGACATGAAGCCCGCAGAGCCGGAGCAGGCCTACAGCCTCAGCTTTAGTGCAGCCAAGAGCGGAAGAAATATCGTGGAACAGAAAGCAGAGCCAGCCCGACCCTCGATTCTGGTCCCGACACCAGCCTTCTCAATCCATCTGGCCTGGCGTTTAAATCGCTGTGAATATCTGACTGCTTAACATTGAACTATCAATTTGGCTCAGGGTTGAAGAAAGATTGGCTGCTGAGAATGTTTCAATTCTGATTGAAACCTAAACTTAATCTGTGAATGGGAGGATGGTTTGCTTCAGTTACGTTTGATGTGGTTTTGACATCTTTGACCAAACTTTAGCTAGTCCGTCCAGATATCCCTTTGCGTGTTTCTGAATCAGTTTTACTTTTGACAGCATCTCTACCACCCACTGTACTGTAGAAAAGTTAACTGGACATTGTGGTAACTGTAACACCCTCGCAGACTAAAGATTTCAAGATTGGCATTATTCTTCACACATACATCAAGACATACAGGGAAATGCATCATTTTTGCTTCAAATTATAACCATATAACAATTACAGCATGGAAACAGGCCATCTCGGGAAAAGGATTATATCAGCAAAAGGATTGTGCCAGGCAGCCAGCAGGTTTTGCCACACCTCGTGCCAATGTAGTATGCCCACAACTCACTAAACTTGTACGTCTTTGGAATGTGGGAGGAAACTGGAGCACCCGGAGGAAACCCATGTGGTCATGAGGAGAACATACAAGCTCCTTATAGACTGTGATAGGAATTGAACCCTGATGTTATAACAGAATACCTTCTGAAACCAAAGTCTCCATGGAGCAACTAGACTTGCCCAGTCCCATTCGAGACACTCTTTTCCTCTGACCTTGTACTGATTGCCCTGATGTATATCAGAACTTTTATCCCTCTCCATTCATTGCCAGGGCCCATCAGCGGACCATAGGAATAGAGTTAAGCCATTCAGCCTATTGAATCTACTCCACCATTCGACCATAGTTGATTTATTATCGCTGTCAACCCCATTGCTCTGAATTCTCCTCGAAACCTTTGACACCCTGACTAATCAAGAATCTATCAACCTCTGCTTTAAATACACTCAATGTCTTTCCCCCCACAGCCGTCTGTGGCAGAGGATTCCAATGATTCACCATGCCCTGGCTAAAGAAATTCCTTCTCATCTCTGTTCTAAAGGGACATTCTTGTAATCTGAGACTGTGTCCTCTGCTCCTAAGCTCCTCCAGAAGGAAACACACTCTCCATGTCAACTCTATCTAGGCTTTAGGGCCAGAGTTGTACAGGAAATACTAACCATCTGTTTTTATCCTGTTTACCTGCATAAAGTCCACAATCTTGTATGCCTTTTTTAATTAAGTATCTGTTTTAAATGTTTCTTAAACCGATTGCTTGTATCTGATCCTACCACTTCCTCTGGCGTATGCTCATGATACCAACCACTTTATGTAAAAAAAAACTTCCCCTAAAATCCCCTAAACTCCTTTTCACCTTAAACGTAAGCTCCCTTGTTGTTGATATCTCTACCCTATCAGTGCCACTTGTGTTCTTATCCATCGCTATTAGGCCACCCCTCGCCTTCCTTCACTCCGGGGAGTACAAGCCCAGACTATTGTTTGTCAGTCTTTGTGTCTGTAGTTGCTTGTCAGTCTTTCTTTCTTCCTGTGTAGTTTATCATTGATTCTATTGTACTTCTTTGTCCAGCTGTGAATGCCCGCAAGAAAATGAATCTCAGGGTTGTATATGGTGATGTGCATGTCATCATCATCATTATATGCAGCGTTGTATGACGTGGGTGATCATGACCATGACTGCTCTTGGCAAGTTTTCTGCAGAAGTGGTTTGCCATCGCCTTCTTCTGGGTAGTGTCTTTACAAGATGGGTGACCCCAGCCATTATCAATACTCTTCAGAGATTGTCTTCCTGATGTCAGTGGTCACATAACCAGGACTTGTGATATGCACCAGATGCTCATACGACCACCCACCACCTGCTCCCACGGCTTCACGTGACCCTGGCCAGGAGGCTAATCAGGTGCTGCACCTTGCCCAAGGGTGGCCCTGCAGACTAGAGGAATGAAGGAGCACCATACAATTCCTTTGGTAGAGACGTATGCCCACCCCACCACCCTGACGTCTACGTACTTTGACAATAAATTTAGCCTGAACCTTGAAACTCTCCCACTGACTGGCAGAAGTCAAAGAGTGGATAAAGAGGGAGCTTTTTCTGGTTGGTTGCCGGTGACTACTGATGTTCTGCAGGTGTCAGTGTTAGGTTCACTACTTTTCATGTTATTTGTTAATGATCTGGATGTCAGAATTGATGGCTTTGTGGTCAAGCTTGCAAACAATACAAAGATAGGTGGAAAGGCAGGTAGTTTTGAGGAAGCAGGGAGTCTGAAGTGGAACCTGGATGGATTAGGAGAATGGGCAAAGAGTGGCAGTTGGAATACAGTGCATGGTCATGCTCTTCGGTAGACTAGCACAACATTGTGGACTGAATGGCCTGTGCAGTGCTGTACTGTTCTATGCTTTATGTTCTAATATCCCAATTCTTAGATTCAACGCCCTAAGTCATGATGGCAAGAATGTCCTAAGCCTTCTTCATTGTCTATCTTTAATGTCATATGCTCTTGGTCAAACAGCCCAGGATGCGAGGTGTCTCACTGGGAGTATTGTGTCGACTGATAGGGTGATCATTAAGATGTTGAATCAGCAGCTAGGATCAGGTTTAATATCACCAGCATATGTTGTGAAATTTGTTGTTTTTGCAGTAGCAGCAGCACAATGCATCACATAATAATAGAAAAAAAACGGTGAATTACGGTAAGTAGATACAGTATATCTATGTTATATAGTTAAATTAAATCTTTTTTTGCCCTTAACTCCGAGTGGAGTCATCGGAACGCTGTCATGACAGTGGTTTTTTAGCAGGCTTTCTTATATTTACGAGGCCGAATTGCTAGCTCGACGCTCAATCCAGCACGGATGGAAAGTGTGCAAGGGAGCCGGCTGGATTCGAACTCTGGACCCTTTGCTCCGAAATCCGGCGCTGATGCCACTACGCCACCGGCCGGCTAGTTAAATTAAATAAGTAGTGCAAAAGTAGAAATAAAAAGTAGTATGGTATTGTCGTGGGTTCAATGTCCATTCAGAAATTGGATGACAAAGGGGAAGAAGCTGTTTCTCAAACATTGAATGTGTGCCTTCAGGCTCCTGTACCTCCTTCCTGATGGTAGCAATGAGAACAAGGCATGACCTGGGTGATGGGGGTCCTTAATGATGGATGCTGCCTTTTTAAGACATCACTCCTTGCAAATGTCCTGGATGCTATGGAGGCTGGTGCCCATGATGGAGTTGACTGAGTTTACATCTCTCTGTAGCTTACATCAATCCTGTGTGGCAGCATCCCCCTCTTATAGAAGGCGGTAATGCAGCCAGTAAGAATACTCTCCACGGTAGACCGTTCTGTAGAATGCTGTGTCATTGAATCAGAGATGTGAGTTCATATCCCATGAGAAATTAAGACTGAAGTGACTAAATAAATTGATATGTAAACTAAACTAATCTACATGTGACTCCAGCGTACCAATGATTCTTATCTGCAACTTCAGTTTTGGGTAAACTAGGGGTGAGCAATTGTATACACATGCCTGTGAATGGAAGCACAATACTTTCTGTTGTGACCATAAGATATTGGAGAAGAATGAGCCCATTCAGGCCATTGAATCTGCTCTGCCATTCAATCATGGCAAGATCCTTCAACAGCACTGTAAGATAGGGGGAAGATAGCTGGTGTAAAGAGGTGGGAAAGGGGAAGGGAGCGGAGTGAGAGCTGGCGGGCGGTAGGTAGATCCAGAGAGGAGTGGGAATGGTGTACGACGCTGGGAGGTGATAGGTGGAAGTGACAAAGGGGATATGAAGAGGGTGTTCAAGAGGCTCTCAGGTAGGCATATGAAGGTGCAGCAAATGGAACGATATGGGCATTGTGTAGGCAGCAGGGATTAGGTTAGTTGGGCATTTCATTACATGGGTGGCACGGTGGCATAATAGTTAGCACAACGCTTTGTAGTCCCAGCAACATGGGTTCAATTCCCACCGCTGCTGGTAAGGAGTTCATACGTTCTCCCCATGACAGTGTGGGCTTTCTCTGGATGTTCCAGTTTCCTCCCACAGTCCAAAGACGTACCAGTTAGTAGGTGTACTGGTCATTGTAAATTGTCCCCTGATTAGGGTATGGTTAAATCGGGAGATTGCTGGACAGTGTGGCTCAAAGGGTCAGAAGGGCATGTTCTGCACAGTATGTCAATAAATAAAAATAGGTTAATGTAATTGGTTCAGCATTGTGGGCCAAAGGGCCTGTTCCTGTTCTATGAGTGGAAAGAGATGGAATCTGATAGGAGAGGACAGTGAACCGTGGAGTAAAGGGAATGAGGTGACTAGGAGAGCCAGGGAGGAATCTTCCTTTCCAGTCCTGAGGAAGAATCTCGACCCAAAACATTGAAAGTCCATTTCTTTCTGCCGACTCAAAGATGAAAAAACCTGCAGATGCTGGAAATCCAAACAACACACACAAAATGCCGAGGAACTCAGCAGGCCAGGCAGCACCTATGGAAAAGAGTAAAGAGTTGATGTTTTGGGCCAAGACTTAGAGCAAGGTGGTGGGGCGGAGTACAAGGTGGTAGGTGATAGGTGAAACCAGGAGAGAGGAGGGTCACAGATTTATTTATTTATTTTGTGGCGTTGTGCAGAGTAGGACTCTTCAAGCCATGCCCCCTCAGGAACCCCTGACAAACTCTAACTTGCTCACGGGACACTTGCAGTGACCCATGAACCTGCCTGGTACGCCTTTGGACTGTGGCAGAAAACCAGAGCGCCCGGGGAAAACACACGCATGCTGCCAGACCCGCTGAGCGATTAGTGTGTTGCTGCAGACCCTTCAACAGAGTCCGGAAAGGCATCACTCAAAATAGTTTTAGGAAATGGCCCAGATAAAATTAAATTTATTGAGCGTGAAGGTGGATGCGGGGGGGGTGGGGTGCGGATTCTGAGCAGGGAACCACTGAAACAAAATTAGAAAATTCTGGAAACAGCAGTTCAGGAGAAGTGTGGCAGGAAACAGAGTTTACATTTCAGATTACTGTCTTGCCATTCGAAGAAGGATGTTGGCCTGTGGAATATCCCCATAATTTTCAGATTTTACATCAGATTTCCAGCAACTGAAATCATTTTACTTTACAAAACGTTTAATTATAGAGAGCAGATTCAAGGAAATCACTCTTGTTGTCAATTCCAGGGTGCAGTTGCAATCTTTTAATTACTTATTTACAGGAATTCATACCAAAGTGTTAGTAAGAATTTGTGTTGCACAATACTGGCCTCAAACTCCAAGACTGCTGATGCCTGACTGCAGGCACCCCATTCATTGAGAAACTGGCTGCTGGCGCCCCCTCTTGGTGCGATTAGGAAGTGCACAGCAATTCCCCACATTCAGAATCAGCCTTATTATCACTGACATACATACTCTTAGCAGCCACTTTATTAGGAACCTCCTATCCCTAATAAAGTGGCCACTGAGTGTATTTCATGATCTTCTGCTGCTGTAGCCCGTCCACTTCAAGGTTTGATGTGTTCCATGTTCAGAGATGCTCTTCTGCACACCCACTGTTGCAACATGTTCTTATTTGAGAACATGTCGCCTTCCTATCAGCTTGAACAAGTCTGGCCATTTACCTCTGGTGTTCAACATTTACAAGGCATTTTCACCCACAGAACTGCTGCCTACTGGTTTTTTTTTTTGCTTCTTGCAACATTCCCTGTAAACTCGAGAGACTGTTGTGCATGAAAATCCCAGGAGATCAGCAGTTTCTGAGATACTCAAACCACAGTCAAAGTCACTTAGATCACATTTCTTCCCTATTCTGATGTTTGTCTGAACAACAGCTGAACCTCTTGACCATGCCTGCATGCTTTGATGCATTGAGTTGCTGCTATGTGATTGGCCGATTCGAAGTTTGCATTAACAAGCAGGTGTACAAGTGTACCTAATATTGTTGCGTAAGCTACTGAGTGTTTGGAGAGATATTTGCAAGATATAAAAATTACTACAAACAAAAATAAAATAAATAGTGCAAAGGAGGAGAAGATGGCGACGCCACGCAGCGCGCGTGGCCTCTCTGGTGAATGATATCTGTAATCTGTCAAGTAGGGGACCGTGCACAATTCTGATTTGATGGAGACAGACGTGAGAGTACGGAGGAACATCTGGAAAACTTCTGAAATGCCTGCTTCACTGCCGCTGCTACTGTGTGGTAACCGGAATCTCCGGAGCAGAAGGCCCTGAATCCTCGGCTTTGCTTGTTTCGGCGGCCGGGGCTGGGTCAAAGGCGCTCGGCAGAGGATGGCGCTCGGGAGGCTGTATCGGAGGGGCTGGTCGGAGGCTCGAAGTTTTCGGATGGATGGACTCGGTGTCGGCTGTGGTCGGCTGCTTCCAAGGCAGCGGCAGTTGTCGGTGCCTGGAGGTTTATGGCAGGGAGTTTCTCCCTTTTGCTGCCTGCTATCGGGGACTTGGGAGTCGATCGGGACTTGAGACTTTTTTTTACCGTGCCCATGGTCTGTTCTTCATCAAATAATGGTATTGCTTTGCACTGCTGTAACTATATGTTATAGTTATGTGGTTCTGTCAGTGTTAGTCTTTGGTTTGTCCTGTTTTCTGTGATATCACTCTGGAGAAACATTGTATCATTTCTTAATGCATGTATGCATTTCTAAATGACAATAAAAGTGGACTGAGTGTTCTCATAATCTAATCTAAAAAGAAGAATATTAAGGTGGTCTTATTGGTTTCATGGACCATTCAGAAACTGGATGGTGGAGAGGAACAGATTGTTCACAAAACACTCAATGTGCACCTTCAGGCTCTTGTCCTGGATGGTGAGGGTTGAACTGAATTGAATTGAATTGACTTTATTACTTACATCCTTCATATACATGAGGAGTAAAAATCTTTACATCACATCTCCGTCTAAATGTGCAATGTGCAATTTATAGTCATTTATAATAAATATTATGTACAACAGGACAGTCAATATAACATATAAATACAATTGTATCAGCATGAATTAATCAGTCTGATGGCCTGGTGGAAGAAGCTGTCCCAGAGCCTGTTGGTCCTGGCTTTTACGCTGCAGTACCATTTCCTGGACGGCAGCAGCTGAAACAGTTGGTTGGGGTGACTCAGGTCCTCAATGATCCTTCAAGGCCTTTTTACACAACTGTCTTTGTAAATGTCCTGAATAGTGGGAAGTTCACATCTACAGATGTGCTGGGCTGTCCGCACCACTCTCTGCAGAGTCCTGCGATTGAAGGAAGTACATTTCCCATACCAGACAGTGATGCAGACAGTCAGAATGAACTCAATTGTGCCCTTGTAGAAATTTCTTAGGATTTGGGGACCCATACCAAACTTCCTCAATCGTCTGAGGTGAAAGTGGTGATGTTGTGCCTTTTACACCACACAGCTGGTGTGTACAGACCATGTGAGATCTTCGGTGATGTTTATGCCGAGGAACTGAAAGCTGTTCACCCTCTCAGCCCAGATCCATTGATGTCAATAGGGGCTAACTTGTTTCCATTCCTCCTGTAGTCCACAACCAGCTCCTTTATTTTTGCAACATTGAGGGAGAGGTTGTTTTCGTGACACCACTGTGTAAGGGTGATGACTTCTACTCTTCTAATCTCATTATATTTGAGATTAGGCCAATCAGTGTAGTGTCATCAGCAAATTTAATTAGCAGATTGGAGCTGTAGGTGGCGACACAGTCATGGATATACAGAGAGTAAAGGAGGGGGCTTAGGACACAGGCCAGAGGGGCACCTGTGTTGAGGGTCAGAGGGGCAGAAGTGAGGGAGCCCAATCTTACCACCTGCTGGCGATCTGACAGGAAGTCCAGGATCCAGCTACACAAGGTAGGGTGAAGGCCGAGGTCTCTGAGCTTCTTGTCAAGCCTGGAGGGAACTATGGTTTTGAGTGCTGAACTGTAGTCCAAGAACAGCATTCTCACATAAGCATCCTTCTTTTCCAGGTGCGTAAAGATGGTATGTAGACCAGTGGCTATTGTGTCATCTGTTGATGCGTTGTGTCGGTAGGTGAATTGTAGGGGGGTAGTGTGGGTGGTAGCAAGCTGCAGATGATGGTGCTTTGTAGTGGATGCCACCTTCTTGAGGCACTGCCTTTTGACGGTGTCCTCGATGGTGGGGAGGCTTCTGTCCGTGATGGAGCTGGCTGAATGTACAGCCCCTTGCTTTGAATCGATTATCCCAGTTATAATTGGTGTCAAACCCCACCCCCTCTGTTCAGCGGTGGGTTTTCCAGTTTGACAAAGATGGCTTCTTTAATCTCTCTTTCAAAGCCCCCTGTCCTCCCTGTGCATATTGTTATCATCAAAGGAGGGTCCTTTGTCCGGGTAAATATACAGCTGAGTCTTGACTTACAATGCAGTCCGAACACTCCACTCCAGCGTCTCCACAACAGTTCACAACTCTATTCTTGCAAAGCTAAGACTAATGAGCCTCTCACTACCTCCACAACTCTTAATGACCCTCATGTGATTGCTGTACCTTTAAACAACTCAGAAGAGTTTATTAACTGGAAAATTACCCACTATGGATCAGAGCTGAAGTAGCCTCTCGGGTGAGTAGCAAACGTCCTCTAGACCAGGGGTCTCCAACCTTTTTTGCACTGCGGACCGGTTTATTATTGACAATATTCTTGCGGACCGGCTGACCTGGGGGGGGTGGGGGTGTAGGGTTGCCAACGGACAAGAGTAGCAGTCAAATACGTTGTTTACCCCAGGAAAAAATACAATGACCATGAAGCCTTGCACGGGCACCAGTGCACATGTGTGATTTTTTATTCTACAAATCGTTTTTGGCGATTCTATTCGGGAGGGGTGTTAATCACGACCGGAATATAGGTGATAAGTGGCTAATGCACTCAATTTTGTTTCTAAAAGGGTTTATCTAACGAATTTAATATTAAACACAGCGCATATTTTCCTCGCATGAATATAGCGATAAGTCAATTATCAGGGGAGGACAGGGGAGATTGAAGCAAGTGTTGAACGAACTTCCAGTAGAAGTGGCAGAAGCAGGTTCGATATTATCATTTAAAGTTAAATTGGATAGCTATATGGACAGGAAAGGAATGGAGGGTTATGGGCTGAGTGCAGGTCGGTAGGACTAGGTGAGAGTAGCGTTCGGCACAGACTAGAAGGGCAGAATGGCCTGTTTCCGTGCTGTAATTGTTATATGGTTATATAAGTCAATAGCATCATAACATTTTAAGTAACGTTTGGATATTGAACACAGCGCATATTTCCCCGTATGAACGTATAAACTCATTGCAACGCACCAATATCGCTGAATCAGTGGGAGCCCTGGTCTGAATACTTGTTTCCCTGCAACAACATGGTCCTATCAAGGGGAGACAGCGATACTCGAAGGAGGTTCCTTATGTCCAGTCTATTCCGCAATTTAGTTTTCGTTGAATTCATTGCAGAGATATGTTGGAAATGGAAGCAACGTTTTCAGTGCTTTTGTGGCTATCTCAGAATATTTAGCCTTGACTTTGATCCAGAATGCCAGCAGAGATGTTATGTCAAACATACTTTTCAGCCCATCGTCAATTGCAAGCTCGAGGAGTTGATCTCCTTCACGCGCTGACATGGATAAAGCGTGCGTAATGATCTCGCGTGCGTTCAAGCTCAACAGTACTCCCTGGACCTCCTGTCCCATGATCCTCTCATATCCCTTTTGCCAATCACCTGTCCAGCTCTTGGCTCCATCCCTCCCCCTCCTGTCTTCTCCTATCATTTTGGATCTCCCCCTCCCCCTCCAACTTTCAAATCCCTTACTCACTCTTCCTTCAGTTAGTCCTGATGAAGGGTCTCGGCCCGAAACGTCGACTGTACCTCTTCCTATAGATGCTGCCTGGCCTGCTGCGTTCACCAGCAACTTTGATGTGAGCATCTTGTAAACCTCTTCTTCATCCTCTTCAAAGCCCCCACATCCTTCCTGTACTGTGGTGGTCAGTACTGTACACAATACTCCTGCTGTGGCCTAACCAAAGTTTTATGCAGCTTATTTAAGTGGTTGTGAATCTTTAGAATCTTCTTTTGCAGCTACTTACCTCAATGAAGATGAGGGTGAGAGGGTTCTGACCTTCAAGTTCCTGAGAGTGAATATCACCAATAGTCCTGGTTCAACCACATTGACCAGGAAACCATACCAGCATCTCTACTTCCTCAGGAGATGAAAGAAGTTTGGTTTTACTCCTTTGACCCTCACCAGAGAGTGTCCTATCCAAATGCGTCTCTGCTTGGTATGACAAATGCTCCGCTGAAATAGCAAGAAACTACAATTTCTTGAAGAGAAGGTTTGTGGACACAGTTCAGCACATCAGGGAAACCAATCTGCCCTCCGTGAACTCCATCTACACTTCTCACTGTCTTGGCAAAGCAGCTTCTCTCTTCTCCCGCTCTTCCATCGGGCGGGCAGACGATACAAAAGTCTGAATGCATGTAGCACCAGGCTCAAGGACAGCTCCTGCACTGATTATTAAATTCATCGTTCCCTAGTACCGTAAGGTAGACTCTTGATCGCAGAATCCATTTTGTTATGGTCTTTAACCTTATTTCTTCTACCTCAATGCACTGTTGTAATGAATTGCTCCGCAGGAAGAGTTTGCAAGAACAAGTTTTTCAATGTACCCCGGTGACAATAATAAACCAATTTTCCAAGACACGCACAAAATACTGGAGGAACTCAGCAGACCAGGCAGCATCTGTGGAGAAAAGTAAACAGTCAACGTTTCAAGCTGAGACCCTTCATCAGGATTTTCCCCAAGAGCCACCTTGGAACAGGAATGGAATCAAGTCCTCTCCAATTCCCAAAGAAGAATGAAGACATAGACCAGTCAGCAAACACATTCCATATTAACGGATATCTAAAAGTTCATTTCACCCGGGGTCAGAAAATACACCAATATCACTCAGTTTTATGTTCACACCTCCACTGTATCGAAATGAATGACAGCAGAAACACATAATACTGAAAAAGACCGATTATTTACTAAAATTGGAGAGAGGCAGAGAGAGAGAGAGAGAGAGAGAGAGTAGGACAGGACAGAGAAGGGGGAGAGAGAGATAGAGACAGAGAAAGTGAGAGAGAAGGGGGAGAGACAGACAGAAAGAGAGAGAGAGAGAAAGGAAGGAAAGAAAGAAAGAAAGAAACACGGACACACCGAGAGACAGAATCAGAGACAGAGAGAGAGTCAAAGAGAAAGAAAGAGAAAGAGCTACAGACAGGTAGACAGAGACAGAGAGACAGACATAAAAAATTAGAGAGAGAGAAAGGTGAGAGAGAAACTAGTCTGGTGTTTGCTGGAACAAAATACAGTATGCGGGTACGTTGGACTTTTGAATTGAATAATATGATGGGAGCTCATTCGTACAGCATATAGAGTCATAGAGTCAGCTCACCAGGCACAGAAACAGGTAATAGGCAGTGTGCAGAAATTGTGCGCACTTGGGCTGTAATTCCTAAATCTGAACCCTAGTCTAGGATTTTGTTCTGAAACGTCGTCAGTTCTGTTCTTCCCATAGACGGTGCGGGACCCCCGAGTTCCTCCAGCGGATTGTTTGTTTCTCCAGATTCCAGCATCTGCAGACTGAATCTTTTAAATTATTTATTATTATTGTTCATGAAAACTCGTCCGGCTATTTTATCTTGTCTCCCCCCCCCCCCCCCCTTTCCTACCGCAGTTGTTGTTCGCACGCTCTGGGACTGCAGATTGCGAAACGGTGATGAGAAAGATGGGACAGCGATAGTGGGGGTGTACTGCCGCCCAGTGTTAATGCAAGAGTACTGCAACTGAAGTTTCTGTTCGACCTGCAACTGTATCGAAAGTTGGAAAGACTTCAGGGTAACTTCAAAGTCGATCATTTCTTTCAGGTAGTTGTCCTTGGTAAAGAAAGTATTCATTCAATTCGTTGAGTTTTTTGACAGCATGCCCTAGATGATGTCTGTCTTCCCGAATCCTGAGGAGGCTGAAGAAAGCTGGAGTTTGCACATCTACGGTATACTCACGTCATTCTACAGATGCACAGTAGGGAGCATCCTAACAAGCTGCATCACTGCCTGGTGTGCAAACTGCACTGTAGCAGACAGGAAGGCTCTACAACGGGGAGTCAAAACTACCCAACGCACCACTGGCACCAGCCTACCCACCATCAAAGACATGTATACAGAAAGTCCGGAAAAGGGCCAGTAACATCATGAAGGATCCCACCTCCACTGTTCATGCACTGCTTGTCTCACTCCCATCAGCGAGGAGGCTACGGAAAATCCGTGCCAGGACCACCAGTCTCAAAAGCAGTTACTTTGCCCAAGCAGTAAGGCTGATCAATATCTCCACCCACTAACCCATCCCTCCACACCCCCCAAACACCACTATTTTATCATTTCCTGTCAGTTATCTTATGTACAGACACTCCTGGGTCTAGTGTCACTTTATAGACATACAATCAATCTACAAACGTTTGCATTTATATACTCTATCTAATGTATTTATATTTATTGTGTTTTTTTAAATTATTGTGTCCTTTATCTCATTTTGTTTTTTGTGCTGCATCAGATCCAGAGTAACAATTATTTCATTCTCCTTTATACTTGTGTACAGGAAATGACATTAAACAACCTTGAACCCTGAATCTTTTCCCATTAAGGGATGCTCTCAAGGGTATGTGAAGGATGAGGTCAGGGGATGAATTTGCGTTCTGGTGTTTGGACCAATATTTAGCCCTCAGCTGAAATTGCAATGCATCATCTGCTAATTACATGCTGGCCGTTGCAGAGAACAAAACAACAACAAAGTTATGGAAACACACCACAACTCAGGCAGCATCTGTGGAAAGAGAAACGGAGTTAATATTTCCCATCCAAACTATTCAGTTCGATATTCTGTACCTTTACAGTTATAGAACATTATAGCAGAGAAACAGGACTTTTGGCCTGTTCTGCCCATGTCAAACCGTTATTCTGCCTACTCCCACTGACCTGCACCTGCACCATAGCCCTTCTTACCCCTCCCATCCACGTATCTATCCAAAAACTTCTTTAGTTGTACCTGACAGTCTGCATCACTGTCTAGTATGGGGGGAGGGGCTACTGCACAGGACTGAAAGAAACTGCAGAAGGTAGTAAATCTAGTCAGCTCCATCTTGGGTACTAGCCTACAAAGTACCCAGGACATCTTCAGGGAACGGTGTCTCAGAAAGGCAGCGTCCATTATTAAGGACCTCCAGCATCCAGGGCATGCCCTTTTCTCCATCAGATAGGAGGCAAAGAAGCCTAAATTCACACACCCAGTGATTCAGGAACAGCTTCTTCCCCTCTGCCATCCGATTCTTAAATGGACTTTGAAGCTTTGGACACTACCTCACTTTTTTTGATATATACAGTATTGCTGTTTTTTGCATATTCTTTAAAATCTATTCAACATACATAATTGATTTACTTGTTTATTTATTACTATGTTTTATTTTATTTATTTTTTTCTCTCTTTCTCTGCTAGATTATGTATTGCATTGAACTGCTGCTGCTAAGTTAACAAATTTCCCATCACATGCCGGTGATAATAAATCGGATTCTGATTCTGAATCACATCCACCACTTCCACTGGCAGTCCATTCAACGCTCGCACCACCCTTTGAGTGAAAAAATTAGCGCTCAGGTTCCCTTTAAACATTGAACCTTTCACCCTTTACCCATGACCTTTAGTTCTAGTCTCACCCAGCATCAAGGGAAAAAGCCTGCTTGCATTAACTCTATCGATATCACCCCCCACCCCCCCATCAACCCCTGTTTGAATAACAGCAGTCCAAAGGGGGGGAAGGAGCTGGAATGGCATCCCAATCAAAGTTTTTCACTGCACCTCAGTATAAGTGACACGCGAGTGGAAAGAGAATCAGTAAATGCTCACAAACACTCTGTGCCTGCGGTGGGTAGTGATGTGGTTCATTTATTTACATATTTTCTTTCTTTATATCTCATGAGGTGGTGACAAAATAGTTTTGGGATGAAGGTGGAGTCCATTGTGATCAGAACACTACACCTTAGGAGGACATAACCACAGCCCTTGTGGAACAGGTCATGCAATACACTGCAGCCTTGTTAATTGGCTTGTAGTGAATGGGGCTGGGCGAATGGACCCAGGTATCTGAGTTCAAATCCCAGCACAGCAGATGAAAATTGAAATTCTATTTTGTAAAGTAAATCTGGAATTTGGAAGGCTACAGTGGAAACTGTTGATTATTGTTAAATTGTTTTTATAGACTGGATGTGGAGTGGGTGTTTCCATCAGAAACACTGTCCATGGGACAAAAAGGCAAGAGAATTAAGGGTTGTGGGAAGAAGGTGGGAGAATAGAGTTGAAACAAAATCAGCCAGGGTGAAGCAGAATTGATGGGCTGAACAGCCGAATACCGGTCCTATATCTCATGGTCTAAATTTTCGGTTTCATTGAGGCCTTTGGGAGAAGGCATTAGCTCCAAAATGGATATGTGGGAGACAGTTCGATGGCAATTAGGGAGGGGTAAGAAATTCCGGCCTTCCCTGTGATATCCATGTCCTGTGAATAACCTACAATGTTTACACTGACGTCAGCTCCAAGAGACAGCATGCAGACAGAAGGTGGTAACCCCACACAGTTGTCTGCTGGAGACAGAACTGAATCTCCAGATGCATCTGGGTGTCTGTGGGGTGGTCTGTGTGGAATCTGCATGTTCTCCCTCAATCCATGTGGGTTTCCTCAAGGTGCTCTGGTTTCCTCCCAGTCCAAAGACATCATGTTGGTAGGTTAATAGGTTAATTGGCCAGGCTCCCCCTATTGCAGCGGTTCCCAATCTGGGGTCCATGGACCCCTTGGTTAATTTGTAGGGGTCCATGCATAAGAAAGGTTGGGAACCCTGCCCTAGTGTATGGCTGATGGGCAAAGTCTGGGGTGGTATTGATTGTAATGAGGGACGAATAGATTCAAGGGAAGATTAGTAGCAGAATGTGATTATCCTAGAGCCAGTACAGAATTGATGGGCCGAAATACCTTTCTTCCTTGTAAGGAACGATGGGGAAAAGAATTGACTCCCATGATGCTCCAGGTGACTGAAGGCTCAGTCAAAGGGGTAGGGCTTTTAGGGCACATTAAAGGAGGTAGAGAGTAGGACAGAGACTGCAGAACTTGGGTCTTAGGCCGGTGTAGGCAAGGGAAGCAATGGTGGGGTGAAAGAGATCAAGGGGCACAAAAAGGCAGAAAAAGTGTAACATTACCACAGCAGACTTGATAATGTTGGGCACTGCACTGGAGTATCTCTGGGTCTATGAAAAGCAGGGTGGAGGGAAAAGCACTGGGGTCCAACGTTTATAAAGAAGCCCAACTTGAAGCCACTGTGTGGAAATGTGGTCATTGGGAGAGGGCCTCAGCTATTACAGGGATGACCTGTTACAGAAGGGTTTGGATGTGCCCCCTCATGTTCCCGTCTTGGGCTGCACACTTTGTACCCGAGTAAAGCCAACGGGGATATGGGCGCTCCCCGGTGACCCAGTCTTTACAACCGCTTTGTGTTGTCTTTGCTGTGGTCCTTCCTTCAGGATGGGGGAAAACTGTCTCTCCTCATCTCTGGGGACGTGCCTGGAGATGGTCAGGACCAGGACGCACGCCGCTATCGCTGTGCCGCCCACACTGAAGAGAATGGCGCCGACGAGCTTGCTGACCTCGAGGGCCTCATTGTACTCGACAGCCCGCTTGTCCACCACGAGGAAGTCATCTTCTCCAATGCCTTCGATCTTCGGGGGTACCAGGTATCCAGTGGTGACGGTTGCCATGCCGACGAGGAAGAGGATGGTCCCTGCTGACAGGCCTACCTGGAACACAAGAAGGGGAACAATGTTGATCTACCTCCTGATTCTGGTTTTGCACCTCCGAGGAATGGAGCAATTACACCAGCTTCTCGCCCTATGGGAGAGCACTTCTAATTGCCAGGACGTCAGGGATTCACCCCCTCCCACTCCGCCATACTCAATAGGCAGGGCACAGCCAAGAAAACTTACCAACACCCATAGCTCCTCAGAAGATCAAAGAAATTCAGCAAGCCCCTGTAGACCCTTACCAATTTTTATCCATGCACCATTGGAAGCATTCTGTCTGGCTCAGTATGACAACTACTTACATGTGATCGCAAGAAACTACTGAGGGTTGTGGACGCAGCTTAACACATCAAAGGAACCAGCCTCCTCTCTATGGACTCTATCTGCCAGCATTATCAAAGACCCGCAACCACTCCAGGCCTACCTTCCCCACGCTCCCTTCGGGCAGAAGATACAAAACCCTGAAAGCAGGTACCATCAGGCTCAAGGAGAGCTTCTACGCTGTTATCACACTCTTGTGCAATAAGACGGATCCTTGGCCTCACAATCTACCTTGTTAGGATCTTGCATCTTATTCTTTACCTGTACTGCACTTTCTCTGTAAGTTTTACACTTTATCCTGCATTGTTATTGTTTTACCTCGTTCTATCTATTATTTTTATATTTTTTTATTTGTTATATATTTATTTATCTATCTATCTAATTAATTAAATTATTCTACTTTGTTCTAGCTCAATGCATGTGTAATGATTTGATGTATATGAACAGTACCCAAGACAAACTTTTCACCGTATCTTGGTACATGTGACAATAAGAATCAAAAATCAAAAACCAAAACCAGATAAAACAAAACCAAAGCAACATGCACAAAAGTTTGGAAGAAGTCAGTAGGTCAGGCAGCAACTACGGAGATGAATAAACAATCGACATTTCAGGCTGAGACCCTTCTTCAGGACTGGAAAGGAAGGGGGAAGACACCAGAATAAAAATGCAGGGGAGGGGAAGGAGGATAGCTGGAGGGTGATAAGTGAAGTCAGGTGGCTGGGAAGGGTAAAGGACTGGAGAAGAAGGAATCTGATAGGAGAGGAGAGTGGACCATAGGGGAAAGGGAAGGGGCATCGGGGGAGGAGATGGGCAAGTGAGAAGAGGCAAGAGGGCAGAGTGGGGAATAGAATAAGAAGGGATGGTGAGGGAAACATTTTCTTACTGGAAAGAGAAATTGATGTTCATGCCATCAGGTTGGAGGCTGCCCAGATGGAATATAAGGTGTTGTTCCTCCACCTCTAATCTTGGGATAAGAGGAAGCCAGGGACTGACATGTCAGAACGCAAATGGGATTGGGAATTAAAATGCTTGGCCACTGGGAAGTTCCACTTTTGGCTGTTGGATTGGAGGCGCTCGACAAAATGGTCTCCCAATTTATGATGTACGAACACCCACAAGGGCTCAACAACAAACTTCTCAGTTATGTTTGCAGATTCCTCAGTGGTCATTTGCCTCCCTCCTCCCATCTCCTATCCCTCCTCTCTGGAATGCAGAACTCAGAGATATCTGCCTCTCTGTGAGCCTGACCCTTTGATCACTCCAACTACAGCAGTCATTGTTAGGGCTGTCAAACCCCAATGGAACAGAATTCATTCCCAAACCTCTTCACTTTGCTTCACCATACCCAGCTCCTTCATAAAGCGTAATACCTCCTGTCACAGTATCTCTTCATGTGGATTGGTATATCACGAGACAGTTATGTGATTGATTATGCTCCTGTGGATCATCTTGAGACATATTGTTACGCTAAAGGCATTTGAAAGATGCAATGTTTGTACGTGTGGATGACTCAAGTCAGCCTTTTTTTAGTGGGAGCTGTGCTGATATTTGATTCAACAAGAGTCGAATCTATCCACTGAGATGAGTCATCAGAAAGCATTGTGCGTCTGCACCAGGGGCTGTTTCTAAATGCACTTTCCCCCGTGGAAGCCTGGCACTTATAGACCTGCTGCTGCTGAGACTGTCCTTGGACACATTACAGTCTGATCCACATTGTCAAAGGCTTACAGAGCTCTCTTCCCAGCAAGAAGCCAACTCCCCCCTCCTACCCCCACCAACTCTCTCAATAGAAATGAACTGCTCCATTTATTTCATGTGGGATAATACCAAAGTTTAAATTTCAAAATAAATTTATTTATCAGACTACATATATCACCCTGAGATTCATTTTCTTGCAGGCATTCGCATTGTAAAAAAGAACTACAATAATCAATGAAAATCTACACATAAAGACTGACAAGCAACCAATGTGCATAAGGTGGTAAAATGCAGACGTACAAAATAAACCAATAGACAAACAACACCGGAAACATGAGTTGTTGAGTCATTGAAAGTTGACTTCAGTGATGGGCGACACGGTAGCGTAGTGGTTAGCACAACGCTTGGCGACATGGGTTCAATTCCTGCTGGTGCCTATGAGGAGTTTCTGCGTTCTCTCTGTGAACACGCGTGCTTCCTCTGGGTGCTCTAGGTTTTCTCCTGCAGTCCAAAAAACGTAATGGTAGGTTAATTGGTCATTGTAAATTGTCCCGTGCTTAGGTTAGGGTTAAATTGGGGTTGCTGGGTGGCGTGGCCTTCAGGGGCTAGGATGGCCCATTCCACGCTGTATCTCAATCAATCAATAAATACATAGAACAGTACAGCACAGTACAGGCCCTTCGGCCCACAATGTTGTGCCGACCCTCAAACCCTGCCTCCCATATAAGCCCCCATCTTAAATTCATCCATATACCTGTCGAGTAGTGTCTTAAACTTCACTAGTGTGTCTGCCTCCACCACTGACTCAGGCAGTGCATTCCATGAACCAACCACTCTCTGAGTGAAAAACCTTCCTCTAAAATTCCCTTTGAACTTCCCACTCCTTATCTTAAAGCCATGTCCTCTTGGTGCCCTGGGGAAGAGGTGCTGGCTGTCCACTCTATCTATTCCTCTTATTATCTTGTACACCTCTATCATGTCTCCTCTCATCCTCCTTCTCTCCAAAGAGTAAAGCCCTTAATCTCTGATCATAATCCATACTCTCTAATCCAGGCAGCATCCTGGTAAATCTCCTCTGTACCCTTTCCAATGCTTCCACATCCTTCCTATAGTGAGGCGACCAGAATTGGACACAGTACTCCAAGTGTGGCCTAACCAGAGTTTTATAGAGCTGCATCATTACATCGCGACTCTTAAACTCTATCTCTCGACTTATGAAAGCTAACACCCCATAAGCTTTCTTAACTACCCTATCCACCTGTTAGGCAACTTTTAGGGATCTGTGGACATGTACCCCCAGATCCCTCTGCTTCTCCACACTACCAAGTATCCTGCCATTTACTTTGTACTCTGCCTTGA
The DNA here is from genome assembly GCF_030028105.1 of Mobula birostris. Classification (NCBI taxonomy): domain Eukaryota; kingdom Metazoa; phylum Chordata; class Chondrichthyes; order Myliobatiformes; family Myliobatidae; genus Mobula; species Mobula birostris. Next base: position 81,142,560 of record NC_092371.1, read on the forward strand.
AGTTTGTCCTTTCAAAGTGTACCACCTCACACTTCTCCGGTTTGAACTCCATCTGTCACTTCTCAGCCCACTTCTGCATCCTATCAATGTCTCTCTGCAATCTTCGACAACCCTCTACACTATCTACAACAACCCCAACCTTTGTGTCGTCTGCAAACTTGCCAACCCACCCTTCTACCCCCACATCCAGGTTGTTAATAAAAATTATGAAAAGTAGAGGTCCCAGAACAGATCCTTGTGGGACACCACTAGTCACAATCCTCCAATCTGAATGTACTCCCTCCACCACCACCCTCTGCCTTCTGCAGGCAAGCCAATTCTGAATCCACCTGGCCAAACTTCCCTGGATCCCATGCCTTCTGACTTTCTGAATAAGTCTACCGTGTGGAACCTTGTCAAATGCCTTACTAAAATCTATATAGATCACATCCACTGCACTACCCTCATCTATATGCCTGGTCACCTCCTCAAAGAACTCTATCAGGCTTGTTAGACACGATCTGCCCTTCTCAAAGCCATGCTGACTGTCCCTGATCAGACTATGATTCTCTAAATGCCCATAGATCCTATCTCTAAGAATCTTTTCCAATAGCTTTCCCACCACAGACGTAAGGCTCACTGGTCTATAATTACCTGGACTATCCCTACTACCTTTTTTGAACAAGGGGACAACATTCGCCTCCCTCCAATCCTCCGGTACCATTCCTGTGGACAATGAGGACATAAAGATCCTAGCCAGAGGCTCAGCAATCTCTTCCCTTGCCTCGTGGAGCAGCCTGGGGAATATTCCATCAGGCCCCGGGGACTTATTCGTCCTAATGTATTTTAACAACTCCAACACCTCCTCTCCCTTAATATCAACATGCTCCAGAACATCAACCTCACTCATATTGTCCTCTCCATCATCAAGTTCCCTCTCATTCGTGAATACCGAAGAGAAGTATTCATTAAGGACCTCGCTCACTTCCACAGCCTCCAGGCACATCTCCCCACCTTTATCTCCAATCGGTCCTACCTTCACTCCTGTCATCCTTTTTCTCTTCACATAATTGAAGAATGCCTTGGGGTTTTCCTTTACCCTACTCGCCAAGGTGTTCTCATGACCCCTTCTTGCTCTTCTCAGCCCCTTCTTAAGCTCCCTTCTTGCTTCCCTATATTCCGCAATAGACCCATCTGATCCTTGCTTCCTAAACCTCATGTATGCTGCCTTCTTCCACCTCACTTGTCACCCATGGTTCCTTCACCCTACCATACTTTATCTTCCTCACCGGGACAAATTTATCCCTAACATCCTGCAAGAGATCTCTAAACATCGACCACATGTCCATAGTACATTTCCCTGCAAAAACATCATCCCAATTCACACCCGCAAGTTCTAGCCTTATAGCCTCATAATTTGCCCTTCCCCAATTAAAAATTTTCCTGTCCTCTCTGATTCTATCCTTTTCCATGATAATGCTGAAGGCCAGGGAGCAGTGGTCATTGTCCCCCGGATGCTCACCCACTGAGAGATCTGTGGCCTGACCCGGTTCATTACCTAGTACTAGATCTAGTATGGCATTCCCCCTAGTTGGCCTGTCCACATACTGTGACAGGAATCCATCCTGGACACATTTAACAAACTCTGCCCCTTCTAAACCCTTGGATCTAATCAGGTGCCAATCAATATTAGGGAAGTTAACGTCACCCATGATAACAACCCTGTTATTTCTGCACCTTTCCAAAATCTGCATCCCAATCTGCTCCTCCGTATCTCTGCTGCTACCAGGGGGCCTATAGAATACCCCCAATAGAGTAACTGCTCCCTTCCTGTTCCTGACTTCCACCCATACAGACTCAAAAGAGGATCCTGCTACATTACCCACCCTTTCTGTAGCTGTAATAGTATCCCTGACCAGTAATGCCACCCCTCCTCCCCTTCTCCCCCCTCTCTCTGCCTTTTAAAGCACTGAAATCCAGGAATATTGAGAATCCATTCCTGCCCTGGTGCCAGCCACGTCTCTGTAATGGCCACTACATCATAATTCCATGTATGTATCCAAGCTCTCAGTTCATCACTTTTGTTCCTGATGCTTCTTGCATTGAAGTATACACACTTAAGCCCTTCTACCTTACTATCTTTACACCGTTTATTCTGCTTCTCTTTCCTCAAAGCCTCTCTGTATGTTAGATCTGGCTTTACTCCATGCACTTCTTCCACTGCTCTATTGCTCCAGGTCCCATCCCCCTTGCAAATTAGTTTAAACCTTCCCAAACCATGCTAGCAAACCTACCTGCAAGGATATTGCTCCCCCTCGAGTTCAGGTACAACCCATCCAATCTGTACAGGTCCCACCTTCCCCGGAAGAGATCCCAATGATCCAAAAATCTAAAACCCTGCTCCCTGCACCAACTCGTCAGCCACGCATTCAACTGCCATCTCCTCCAATTCTTACCATCACTGTCACATAGCACTGGCAGCGATCCTGAGAGCGCCACCCTTGAGGTCCTGTTCTTCAGCCTTCTGCCTAGTTCCCGAAACTCACACTTCAGGACTTCATCCCTCTTCCTGCCTATGTCGTTGATCCCAACATGTATCACGACTTCTGGTTGCTTTCCCTCTCGTACCAGGATGTCGGGCACCCGGTCAGAGACATCCCGGACCCTGGCACCCGGGAGGCAACAAACCATGCGGTGTCCTTCTCATGTCCACAAAATCTCCTGTCTGCTCCCCTGACTATAGAGTCTCCAATGACGACAGCTCTCCTCTTCTCCGTCCCACCCTTCTGCACCACAGGGTCAGACTCAGTGCCGGAGGCCCTGCCACCGTGGCTCACACCTGGTCGGTCGTCCCCACCAACGGTATCCAGGATGGTAAACTTATTATTCAGGGGAATGGCTACAGGGGTGTTTTGTACTACAAACCAGTTCAGTGTGTATCTCAGTAAATGATTGAATTTATGGGAATTTCATCTCATAAAAGAATTAACACCCGACTACACTTAAATACAAGAGATTTTGCAGCTACCGGAAACCCAGAGTAACATGCACAAAATGCTGGAGGAACTTAGCAAATCAGGCAGCATCTATGGAGGGGAATAAACTGTTGACGTTTTTGGCTGAGAGTCTTGGGCCAAGGACAGAATGAGACAATACTCACATTGGATGAGCAATACCTCATAATCTGTCTGGGTAGCCTCCAACCTGATAGCATGAGCATCAATTTCTCCAAATTCCATTAATTTCTCCTCCCTCCCCCTTCTCTCTTTTTCCATTCCTCATTATGGTTTCCATCTCTCACCTTCTACTCTCCTCACCTGCCATCACCTCCCTCCAGCTTCCCTCTTCCATCCCTTCTTTCCATTATCCCCTCCTATCAGATTCCTTCTTCTTCAGCCCTTTGTCTCTTCCACCTATCATCTCCCCGACTCTTACCTCCTCTCCCCTACACCCCCTCCCACTTTGCCCCTCACCTGGCTTCACTTATCACCTGCCAGCTGGTCCCCCCTTTGCCAATCTTCCTATTCTGGCTTCTGACCCCTCCCTTTCCAGTCCTGGCCTGAAATGTCAACTGTTCATTCTCCTCCACAGATACTGCCTGACCTGCTGAGTTCCTCCAGTATCCAGTATTTGAACAAGCTCTTAGTTGCACGTCCAAAATCTCACCGAATGTTAAATTTTGCCAAGTGCCTTGGGGACCTTTCATGTTGGTGGAGGTGTTGTTCACAGGAATCGATTTGTGATGGCAATAAAACAGTAAGGCTTAGGAGTACAATTAGGCCCTTCGGCCCATCGAGTCTCTTCCACCACTTGATTATCTTTGATTTATTTTCCCTCTCAATCCCATTCTCTTGCCTACTCCCCATATTCTTTGACACCCTTACAAAATCACAAACCTATCAAACTCTGCTTTAAATATACCCAATAACTCACTACCCTCTTGTTGTGTATTCAATATTTCAGTAACATTTGAGTAATTGTGTGTGTATATATAGATATATAGTTTGATTAAATATTCTTGTTCGTTTAAATAATTACAGTTTATACGTATAAATACATGTATTGCATACGTCATCACACTACCACGTGGTATATGCGCGTTTTGTTTAAAGTAAACTTAAAGTTACACTCGAATTTCAGACTCCCTAGGTTTTCTTTGAATTGATTTAATGTTTTGACATTACAAAACATAACATTGGTGATGAGGTATTTTTAAAATGAACCTGACATGGCTACCAATCTGTTAAAATGGAGTCAGATGTTCAAAATGAAATAAAAGGCAGCGGGAGCATTAGCAAGTAAAAAAGGCAGCCCAGCACATGGAGAGACAGTCGAGTTTAAGATAAAGGCAGCCAGCACAAGCTCTTCAGAAGGGAGAACACGATTGAGTTTTTTATAAGGCAGTAAATGTACGAATTCAGAGTGCATTAACTGTGAGTACCAGGTGATAATAATCATTAAAAAAAAGAAATGGCTAGGTACATCGAAAAGATTGATGAGCTTGATTACACATCGGGTAATTGGCTCGTGTATACTAAGCTATTGGAACAGTACTTTGAAGCAAATGAAATAGCCATTGAGAAACGAGTGCTGGTTTTGTTAGGTGCATCAGGTTTAAAGGCATACAGTTTGCTTCGAAGTCTGACTGCTCCAACCAAACCATCAGAAATGAGCTTTGGCGCTATTGTAAAAGTGATGCAGCAGGACTGAGAACCAGAGCCACTGGTGATTGCAGAACACTTTAGGTTTCATAAGCAGAATCAAAAAGAAGGCAGTCCATTTCAGCAAACCTGGCTGAATTGAAGTGATTGTGTGAGCATTGTCAGTTCAGTATAATGGTCTTAATGATACACTGAGAGATACCTGACGAAGGGTTCCGGCCCAAAATGTTGACTGATCGTTTCCACGGATGCTGCCTGACCTGCTGAGTCCCTCCAGCATGTTGTGAGTCTTGCTTTGACTCCAGCATCTGCAGAGTATTTTGTGTTCACTGAGAGATTGTTTAGTGTGTGGAATCTTAAAAGAAAGTATTCAAAAACAGCTCTTAATTGCAACACAGCTTACATTCAAAAGAGTAATCAAAATCGTTGTGTCAATGGAAACAGCAGACAGAGACGCAATTGAGTTGCAGTTCGGAATGAAAATGAGTGTAAACAAAACTGCATCATCGAAACAGAAACCAGTCTGGCCGAATAAATTGTGTTACCATTGTGGCAGGTGGCAGGGGCTCACACGCTCAAAACAAAAGCAGATTTAAAGGCGAAACTTGTAGAAAATGCAAGGAAGTAGGGCACATACAGACAAAAATAAATGGTCTGCACAGGGAAGCAAAGAAGATAAGAGTACAAGTTGGAGTTTCCGAAAGAGCACTTACCTGCACGCTGTTGATGAAAAATCTGATAATGATGACAGTGACACAGGACTGTGTAGCTTTGAGATTTGGTGTGTGAAAACTAACAACGGACAAGTAATATGGCTTACACCAGAAGTGAACAGCAAATTAATTAAAATGGAATTGGACACTGGTTCGGCTGTTCAATCTTTCCATGAGTTTGAATGGCATTTCAAAGATAGTAAACTGAAGCCCTTAGATATCCAACTAAGAACTTATACTTGAGAAAGATAACTCCTGTGGGAATGATATCCATAACTGTGAAATACAACAAACAACAAGCCACATTGGGCCTGTATGTGATAAAAATGGAAGGGCCATCATTGTGAAGGTGTGATTGGCTGAGACAATTACAGCTTGACTGGAGATCCATCCACCATTTGCACGTCACATCCCCTACAATAGTCACCCGAAAACAAATTAAGTAAGCTACTGGATGTTGCTGTACCTGTCTCCATACTGAACACTATGAACCATTGTCCAACAGAGGACAGACAGGTGTTGGTGCCAATGGGTTGGAAAGCATATTGGACCCAAGGAAGGACCATGCTGCTCAGAGAAAGCATGAAAGTGATGGAAGCAGTGGTCGGACTACAATAGTTTTTGTAGACAACATATCTGAGAAAGCTTCTGATATGTTAATCAGGCAGTTACTTACAAAATATGGCTTTGTTTTAAGCTGGAAGAAAGTTCAAGGAGCTTCAGGAAAGTTGCAAGCATTTGGCTTTTGTTGGTATGATGAGCCAGAATGTATCCTGTGTGCATTAAAGTTATTGTATGAACTTCAAGCTGCTTGTAAAAGTAGATGCAAAGACTAAAGTCCAGCTGGATGAATGGAAGGTCAAAAAGAAAGGAGTCAATGGAGATACGAAAGGGAGCAACAGAAGGATTAATAAGCAAATACTCCAGTGAACGACTAAATGTGCCTTCCCAAGATCAAGATGCACAAACTAGAAGAAGAGATAGAGAAGGAACGTAAGAAAGAAAAAGAAAGGGATCAAAGTAGATCGAGGGTGAAAAGGAGAAGAAAGGTGTACAGGGCTGTCAGAACCATTTCCTGCCGTCTCTGAGTCAACTCCGACAACTACCATGGGGGAGGCGTCAGAACCTGAGATTGTTTTCCCAGCCACAAGTCTCACTTGCCAAGCAGAGTGAGCCCCCCTTCTCAAGAAGGCCGTTGTCCCACAAGAGAATGAAAGCCTCCAAAGCAATGAAATTTAACCTAAATGGGACACTATCACGCTACCATGTGATAATATGGTGTCTCGCTTAAAGTAAACTCAAAGTTACACTTGTATTTCAGACTCTCCACGCTTTCTTTGAATTAATTTAATGTTTTGAAGTTACAAAACATAACAACTCTGGCTAAAGAAATTCCTCCTCAATTCTATCCTACTCTGAAGCTGTGCCCTTTGTCCTAGACTCCCCCACTACTGGAAATATCCTCTCCACGTCCACATTATCTAGGCCTTTCAATATTGGGTAAGTTTCAATGAGATTACCCCCTCATTCTGCTAAACTTCAGTGAATACAGCCCTGATCCATCAAATGCACCTCACGAGTTAATCCTTTCATCGCCATGTCAGTTTTTGGAACCTCCTCTGTACCTTCTCCAATACCAGCACATCTTGTCTTAGATATAAAGCCCAAAATTGCTCACAATAGTCCAAGTGTGGTCTGACCACTGCCTTATAAAGCTTCTGCATTACATCTTTGCTTTTATATTCTGGTGCTCTTGAAATGAATGCTAACATTGCATTTACCTTCATTACTACCAACCCAAACTGGAAGTTAATTCTGCATGAGTACTCCCACATCCCTCTTCACCTCCATGGTGAATTAGCTCCAGAAATCGAGCCACAAAGCCATCAATTCCATCATTCAAGTCATTGACATACAACGTAAAAAGAAGCGGTAGCAACACCAACCCCCGTGGAACACCACTAGTCACTGGCAGCCAACCAGAAAAGGCTCCCTTTATTCCCACTCTTTGCCTCCTGCCAAGATATCAATCTTCTATCTAGCAACACACATAAAAGTTGCTGGTGTATGCAGCAGGCCGGGCAGCATCTCTAGGAAGAGGTACAGTCAACGTTTCGGGCTGAGGCCCTTCGTCAGGACTAACTGAAGGAAGAGCTAGTAAGAGATTTGAAAGTGGGAGGGGAAGGGGGAGATCCAAAATGATAAGAGAAGACAGGAGGGGGAGGGATGGAGCCAAGAGCTAGACAGGTGATTGGCAAAAGAGATACGAGAGGATGATGGGACAGGAGGCCCAGGGAGAAAGAAAAGGGGGGGGGGAAGCCCAGAGGATGGGCAAGGGGTATAGTGAGAGGGACAGAGGGAGAAAAAGCAGAGAGAGAAAAAGAATGTGTGTGTATAAATAAATAACAGATGGGGTACGAGGGGGAGGTGGGGCATTAGCAGATATTTGAGAAGTCATTGGTCATGCCATCAGGTTGGAGGCTACCCAGACGGAATATAAGGTGTTGTTCCTCCAACCTGAGTGTGGCTTCATCTTTACAGTCGAGGAGGTCGTGGATAGACATATCAGAATGGGAATGGGACGTGGAATTAAAATGTGGGGCCACTGGGAGATCCTGCTTTCTCTGGCGGACAGAGCGTAGGTGTTCAGCAAAGCGGTCTCCCAGCCTGCGTCAGGTCTCACCAATATATAAAAGGCCACATCAGGAGCACCGGACACAGTATATCACCCCAGCCGACTCACAGGTGAAGTGTCTTCTATCTATGCTAGTATCTTTCCCTATAATACCATGGGCTCTTACTGTATCTTATTTAGCAGCCTGTCAAAGACCTTCTGAAAATCCAAGTAAACAACATCCAATTACTCTCCTTTGTCTATCTATCCTGCCTGTTATTTCCTCAAACAATTCCAACAGATTTGTCAAGCAAGATTTCCCCTTAAGGAAACCATGCTGACTTTGGCCTATTTTATCATGTGTCTCCAAGTATCCCGAAACCTCATGTTTAATAATGGTCTCCAATATGTACCAACTACTGAACTCAGTAAAGCCCCCCTTTCTTCCTATTCTTGGCCTCCTGCCCGTCACCCAGTCCTCTGTCGCTCCAGAATGCTTACCTTCCACAGGGCAGAGCGCCAGTTACTGTGCGAGCGCTCTGCCCCTGACCCCACTGGGTCTTCGCCCTCCAGAACCGATCCAGTGCAGTCCTCGTAGAACAGGTGGAGGTAGGAACGGACCCCGTACCTTTGCTCATCCGCCGGGCCGGCCCGTGTGTGGGATGTGCAGAAGTCTGCACAGCCTGCCATGGAAATCCCTGGAAAACAGACATGGGACAATCTCTCTGGTCCATGGAAAGCAGGGAAGAGGATGGAAAACCAAGCAGCTACCTGGCTAATCCTGCCCACAGCTTATGTACTGACTATTCAACACAGGGTGAGACTCAGGAGATGCACCACCAGGCCTGAAGACAGCTTGCACTCCTCTGTTATAAAACCATTAAACAGACATCTTGTACAATAACATGGACTCTTGACTTCATAATCACCCTCATTATGGCCTTCTGCCTTATTGTTTATCTGTAACTGTTACACTTTATTCTGCATTGTTACTGTTTTATCCTGTTCTACCTCAATACACTGTGCAACAATTTGATCTGTACGAACAGTATGCGAGACAAGCTTTTCACTGCCTCTCTGTGCATGTGACAATACTAAACCAACTCCAATTCTTCCCTCATCAGTACCGCATGGGTTTCCTCCGGATGCTCTGGTTTTCTCCCACAGTCTGAAGATGCACCAGTTGGCATGAAAATGGTCTGAGTCGACGTTCCCTCCCCCTTGATTAGGCTAGGATTAAATGAGGGGATTGCTGAGCGGCACAGCTTGTTGGGCAGGAAGGGCCTTTTCCACACCGTACCTCTAAATGAATACGATAGATAGATACTTGGAACTACTCATCCTACCACACACACACACACGTGTGCACGCACAAGGACTCTGTGATTTAAATATTGCTATTCAGACACACATAGCTGTCCAGACGTATGATACTGCCTCTTGCTCTAAGTTGACCTTGAGGCCCACAGCTTCTAGCTTTGTGTGTGAGAAGGTTACACTTCCCCTCATTTCTCATGTTCATTCTGTGACTATGGTCTCCCTGATATTCTCAGCTCAGCTGCTGGGCACAGTTTGATTCTCTCAGCCATATGCATCTTTTCATGATTTGAGACTCTTTTATTCTGCTGAACTGCGTCATCAATGCAGTCTTTCACCATATTGTACTTCCCCATACCAGGTAAGCAGAGTTTCAGAGCCAGTCCACCTAAAACATTGGATCAATTCCAGCGCTGGGCCGATTTGGAAAGGTCAGATGCGGGTCAGAACACGGCTTGGGTTCAGGCCCAAAGTGCATCAATGCGGGGGTGGGGGGGTCTGGGTCCTAGTGTGGGAGACGAACTGGTGCTTGGACCCAGCACTGAGGCCAAGGCTATGTCCTGCTCAGGCTTTGTGTCTGCAAGCTCTGCAATGATTTGCCCCGCTGTGTGATGAACTGAAGCTGAGGCTGCTCTGGGCTTCGGGTCTATGGACTCACTTTTGTTCTGAATGCTGAGGCTTGCATTTATTGCTTGCATGATTTGTGTTGTTTTTTCTCTCTGCACATTCAGTGTTGGCTTTTTTTAAATTGGGTTCTTTCAGGTTTCTTGTCTTGTGGCTGCCTGTAAACTGACAAATCCCAAGGTTGAATAATTTATACATTCTTTGATAATAAATATACTTTGAACTTTGACATTTTTAGCCTCAGTGAACTTCCTCCATAACATCTGAGGAAGCACGTGCTAACCCTGGAGAGAGCTCAGAGGGAGTTCATGCGAACGGTTCTGGGAACGAAAGGATGACATATAACCAGTGTCTGGTGCCTCTGGGCCTGTACTTGATGGATAACAGGAGGAATCGCATTGAAACTGACCAGATAGACACTGAAGGTCTTGGATAGTCTGGATGTGGAGGGGATGTGACCATCAGTAGGAGGGTCTAAAATCTGAGGGCACTGTCTCAGAAAAAGGGGATATTCCTTTAAAGTTATAGTCATATAACACCAACAGCAAGGAAACAGGCCCTTCAGCCCATTTAGTCCATGCTAAACTATTAATCTGCCTAGACCCGTTGACTTACACTTGGACCATAGCCCTTCATACCCTGCAGAGAGTGGTGTGGACAGCCCAGCGCATCTGTAGTTGTGAACTTCCCATGACTCAGGACACTTATAAGGACAGGTGTGTAAAAAGGGCCCATAGGATCATTAGGGACCCAAGACATCCCAACCACAATATATTCCAGCTGCTACTATCCAGGAAGCAGTACCGCAGCATAAAAGCCGGTACCAATAGGCTCCAGGACGGCTTCTTCCACCAGGCCATCAGACTGATTAACTCATACTGAATTTGAGTGTACTATATGTTAAATTGACTGGTCTATTTATTATAAATTATTATAAATTACTATGATTGCACATTGCACATTTAGATGGAGATGTAACATAAAGGTTTTCACTCCTCATGTATGTGAAGGATGTAAGAAATAAAGTCAATTCAATTCAATCCCATCCATCTACCTATCCAAATTTCTCTTAAATGTTGAAATGGAATCCTAATAACCATTTCCACGAGCAACTCCTTCCACCTCTCAGCGCCCTCTGAGTGAAGAGGGTCCCTCCCATGTTCCCCTTAAACAGTTCAGTTTTCACCTTTAACCTGTCTCTTGTTCCAGCCTCACCCAAACTCAGTGGAAAAAGCATACTTGCATTTACCCTATCTATACGCTTGTCTCTGCCGGTGGCGTGGTGGTATTCACACCTGGGCTTCAGAACAAGAGGTCCCAGGTTCAAATCCGGCCGGCTCCATGGTGGGTTGAGTGTTGCAAATCGGCCTCGTGAAAGCAGACAAATGCTAAAGAAAAGGCAAGGTTGTAGCCTGTGCCCAAACAAGGTGTGGGGAGGAACTATACCTGTCATTATTTAGTATACCTCTATCAAATCTCCACTCACCTTAAAGCCAAGATGAGGAGGAATTTCTTCACTCGAGAGACATTCTGTACTGATCAATAAACCGTTTACACTCTAGCTGTATGTGCCTAAGACTTTTGCATGGACAGCTGGGATTTTTAAAAAAATAAAACCCATCTCTGTTGTCTCCAGTGCTGCAGAATTACAGACACTCCAAGATGCCACATTAGCCAAGGCATACAGATTCTATCCCTCCACTCGAATCCAACCAGAGAGTGGCACGTTGGAGCTACTGGAATACAGGTTCAGTGATCCAGGTTCAATCCAGCGGCATCCATCATTAAGGACCCCCATCACCCAGGACAAGTAATGCAAAAAGAGAAAAAAAATAGCGAGGCAGTGTTCATGGGTTCAATATCCATTCAGAAATCTAATGGCGGGCGGGAAGAGTTGTTCCTGAATCGTTGAGTGTGTACCTCCTTCTTGATGGTAGCAATGAGAAGAGGGCATGTCCTGGGTGATGGGGTCTTTAAATATTGATGCTGCCTTTTTGAGACACTGCCTTTAGAAGGTGTAAAATTGGCACAACATTCACCGGATGTGAGCCACAAGCCAAGAACATTGGGCTTGCCTTTAGACTAGGCCGAGCTTAACTGGCACAAACCCAACTGTGTTTCGAGGTGGCTGAGATAAAAGCTACGCAAGTGATGTAGCCCCAGTGAAGTAAGACTTGGAGGTCGGATGTGAGTTGAGATGTTGGGTTAAAGGCTGCAGTGTTGAGCTGACGTTAGACCATAAGACCACAAGACACAGGAGCAGAAGTAGGCCATTCAGCCCATCGAGTCTGCTCTGCCATTCCATCATGGCTGATTTATTCCCCCTCTCAACCCCAGTCTCCCACCTTCTTCCTGTAACTATTGACACCCTTACCACGAGCGCCATGGTAGCATAGTGGTTAGTGCACCACTATTACAGCTTGGGGTGTCCACAGCTGAGAGTTCAATGCTAGTACCATTCTGTAAGGAGTCTCCTTACATTCACACTGTGGAATCTGCAGGTTTCCTCCGCGTCCTCCAGTTTCCTCCCACAGTCCAATGATATACCGGATCGGTGTTAATTGGTGATTGTAAATTGTCCTGTAATTAGGTTAGTGTTAATTGAGTTGTGGCATTGCTGGGGAGGCATGGCTCGAAGGGCGGTAAGGGCCTACTCTGTACTGGTTCCCAATGAACTAAGTACAAAGATAGGTGGAGGGGCAGGTAGTTTTGAGGAAGTAAAGAGGCTACAGAGGGACTGAGATTAGGAGAATGGGCAAGGATGTGGCAGATGGAATACGGTGTTGGGAAGTGTATGATCATGCACTTTGGTAGAAAAAATAAAAGCATAGACTATTTTCTAAACAGGGAGGGGGAGAAAATTCAAAAACCTGAGGTGCAAAAGGACTTGGGAGTCCTTGTGCAGGATTCCCTTAAGGTTAATTTGCAGGTTGAGCTGGTGGTGAAAAAGGCAAATGCAATGACCGCATTCATTTTGAGAGGACTGGAATATAAAAGCAAGCATGTAATGCTGAGGCTGTAAAGCCTCGCTCGGAGTATTGCGAGCAGTTTCGGATCTCTTGTCTCAGAAAGGATGTGCTGACATTGGAGGAAGTTCAAAGGAGGCTCTCAAAATAGATTCCAGGGTTGAAAGGTGTGTTTGATGGCTCTGGGCCTGTACTCACTGGAATTCAGAAGAATGTGGGGGGGTGGGGTGAGCGTGGGTTGGAATCTCATTGAAACCTATTGAATGTTGGAAGGCTTTGATAGAGTGGCTGTGGAGAGGATGTTTCCTGTGGTGGGGGAGTCTATTCTGATGACACAGCCTCAGAATAGAGGCTGAGGCTTTTATAATGGAGTTGAGGAGAAACTTCTTTAGCCAGAGAGTGGTGAGTCTGTGGAATTCATTCCCACAGGCGACTATGGGGACCAAATCATTGGGTATATTTAAAACCGAGGTTGATAGATTCTTGATTGGTCAGGGCATGACGGGATATGCAGGGAAAGGGAGGGGATTGGGGCTGAGAGGGAAAATTGGATTAGCCATGTTACAATAATAAGCATAGATATAACAATAAATTAAGTAAGTAGAGCAAAGAGAGAGGGGAAACTGTTGAGGTAGAGTTTGTGGATTCTCTGTCCATTCAGAGATCTGATGACAGAGGGAAAGAAGCTGTTTCTGAAACGCTCAGGCCACTGTGCTTCCTCCTAGATGATAGCAATGAGAAGAGGGCATGTCCTGTGTGATGGAGATCCTTAACGACAGATGCTGCCTTTTTGAGGCATCACTTTTGAAGATGTCCTTGATGCCAGGGAGCCTAGTGCAGATGATGGTGGAGACTGAGTTTACAACTTTCTGCAGCTTTTTCCAACACTATGCAGCGCCCCTCCCTACCAGACGGTGATACAGCCAGTTAGAATGCCCTCCATGGTACAGCTATAGAAACTTACGAGTGTCTTTGGCGACATACCAATTCTCTTCAAACTGCAAATTTGAGGAAGTACATTCTTGCTATGGAGGGAGTGCAGTGAAGGTTCACAAGGTTAATTCCGGGGATGGCGGGACTGTCATATGTTGAAAGATTGGAGTGACTGGGCTTGTACACACTGGAATTTAGAAGGATGAGAGGGGATCTGATTGAAACATATAAGATTATTAAGGGATTGGACACGCTAGAGGCAGGAAACATGTTCCCGATGTTGGGGGACTCCAGAACCAGAGGCCACAATTTGAGAATAAGGGGTAGGCCATTTAGAACGGAGTTGAGGAAAAACTTTTTCACTCAGAGAGTTGTGGTTCTGTGGAATGCTCTGCCTCAGAAGGCAGTGGAGGCCAATTCTCTGGATTCTTTCAAGAAAGAGTTAGATAGAGCTCTTAAAGATAGTGGAGTCAAGGGACATGGGGAGAAGGCAGGAACAGGGTACTGATTGTGGATGATCAGCCGTGATCACAGTGAATGGTGGTGCTGGCTTGAAGGGTTGCATGGCCTACTCCTGCACCTATTGTCCAAATGAAATATAGCCCCTGTCATGCCTTCTTTGTAATTGCATCAATACGGTGGACCCAGAATAGATCCTTAGAGATGCTGGCAACCAGAACGTGAAACTGCTCACCCTTTCCACTTCTGATCCCCCGATGAGGACTGATGGGTGTTCCTTTGACTTACCCTTCCTGGGGTCCATAATCATTTCCTTGGCCTTACTGATGTTGAGTGACACCACTCAACCAGCAGATCGATCTCACTCTTGTACGCCTTCTCATCACCGTGTACCATTCTGCCAACAATAGTTGTGTCGTTGGCAAATGTACAGATGGCATTTGAGCTGTGCCTGGTCACATAGTCATGCGTGTAGACAGAGGAGAGCAGTGGGCTAAACATGCACCCTTGAGGTGCACCAGCATTGATTGTCAGCGAGGACAGCAAGAAGGAGACTTTATTTCCGATCCACACGTTCTGCGGTCACACGGTGAGGAGATCAAGGATCTAACTGCAGTGGGAGGTACAGAGGCCCAAGTTTTGGAGATTTTTGATTAGTTCTGAGGGTATAACTGCATGAACTCTGAGCTATAGCCAATAAACAGCAGCCTGATCAAGTATTACTATCGTCCAGGTGATTCAAGGCCATTTGGAGAGCCAGTGAGATTACATCTGCTGTTGACCAATTGTGGTGATAGGCAAATTACAATGGGTCCAGGTTCTTGGATAGGCAGCAGTTGATTCTGGCTGTGGCCAACCTCTCACGACACTTCATCACAGTGGATGTGAGTGCCTTTGCGTGATAGTTGCTGAGGCAGTTCATCCTGATCTTCTTGGGCACTGGTGTGATTGTCGCCCTTTTGAAGCAGGTGGAAATCTTCGACTGCAGCAGTGAGAGATTGAAGATGTCCCTCAAAACTCCTGAAAGTTGGTTGGTGCAGGTTTTCAGAGCCCTACCAGGTATCCCATCAGGGCCTAACACCTTGTGAGGGTTCGCCCTCTTGATAGATGGCCTCTGAGACCGAGATCACTGGGTCACTGAATGCTGCAGGGATTCACACAGATATAGTTTTATTCTCCCTTTCAAAGCGTGCTTAAAAGGTGTTGAGCTCATCAGGGGGTAAAGCATCACAACCATTCATGATGTTAGGTTTTGCTTTGTATGAAGTAATGGCCGAAAAACCCTGCCAAAGTTGACGTGCATTGGTTTCTTTCTCTAGCCTCAGTCAGAATTGTTTTTCTGCTCTGAAAATAGCCTTCCATAGGTCGTACCGGAACTTCTTGCACAGTTCTGGATCACTGGTCTATAATGCCACAGCAGACTATGAATCTCCTGGTTCATCCACGGCTTTTGGTTTGGGTATGTCCGGTATGTTCTCATAGGCACTCACTCATCCACACAGGTTTTAATAAAGTCAGTGACAGCTGTGGCATATTCATTCAGACTCAAAGATGAACCCCTGAATATTGTCCAGTCCACCGACACAAAGCTGTCCTGCAAGCACTCCTTCACCTCCCTTGACCATACCTTCTTGTCCTCACCACTGGTGCTACTGTCTTCAATCTCTACCTATATGCTGGGAGTAGAAGACTTCTTCTTATCATGTGCACGGACAGTCTATACACAGCCCAGCCAGAACTGGACACATTTTTGCACCTTGTTGTTGAATTCAGCGAGATCTGCAGCAGTACAGGGTTCCTCTAGCGATGGGCATTGCAGGAGATGTTGCACAGTTTGTGGCTCAGTTCCACATTCACAAGTTGGCGAAGTAAAGTCAGGTGATCGGACTTTGCAAAGTGTGTGCATGGAATGGCATGGTAAGTATTATTGATAGTGATATAACAGTGGTAAGGTGTGTTGGCTCCTCTAGATCCACAAGTGATAAGCTGATAGTAGTTGTTCAGAGACTTCTTCAAGCTATCTTAGTTGAAATCTCCCATGGTGATAGGGAAGGCACCAGGGTACACTGTTTTATTTCTGATGATTATGGAGCTTAGCTCCTCCAATACCTGCCAGATGTTAGCCTGAGGTGGAATGTATACCACAATCAGGTTGATGGTAGAAATCTCCCTCAGCAGATAAAAAGGGTGACATTTGACTGCTTGATGTTCCAGGTTTGGTGAGCAGGACTGAGACAGAGCCGCCATGTCTGTGCACCGCGATTAGATAATTATAACACACACTTCTTCTCCTTCTTGTCCATACTGCACCAACTGCCGCCACTGGCCACTGGCACTTGATCTCCTCTACTTTTAAGAAACTGAGCTGTCTTACCTTTGCGGTGAATAGTGAAGAAATTGAGCTGCAGCACTGCATCCGAAATGGTGGGAGATAGCCAGGTGTCCATGCAGCAGAGTACACAGCAGTCCCTAATGTCCCTCTGGTACAGTAATCTTGCTCAGAGGTCTTCAATTTTACTTTCCAGAGACTATACATTTGCCAGCAGGGTAGTTGGGAATGGGGGTCTAAAGCCTTTGCATTTCAATCTTTCTTGCAACCCAGCAGGCTTTCCTCACTTCCTCTTCCTTAAAAGGAAGCTGCACTCGTGACCTGAGTCGACAGTCCAAGATCCTTCGATTTTGAGTATTTATAGATTTTTTAATCATCTTAAGATGATGTTGCTTACTGAAATACCTATAGTGGTGAACGTGGTTTTCAGCTGTAGTAGTCCTGAACGGGAATATTTGATGATTCCTATCGAAGCTGCCCACAATGAGTCGCTTCTTATCTGCACCATCTTAAATCCAATACACCTGTGTTCTTGAGTCAGTTACACCTGAAGTCTTGATACCTGCAGCATTGGCTCCAATACACCTGTAGGCTTGGATCCAATAAACCTATACACTTGGATCCCAAAGATCCCAAAGACCTGTAGACTTGGATCGAATACATTTGTAGTCTTGGATCCAATGCACCTGCAGACTTAGATCCTGTAGTTAGCCACATTTCACCTCCATAGCCAACTCCAGTCCTAAGACTCCTTAAGATCTCTGCACTTACTGAACCCTGGGCTCTTTTCATGCCTCTATCTGAGCCTCTATAATTCCCTCCCAATCTCTCTACCTTTTCCTCCACTTTCAATCACCTTAAATCTGGATCTGGCCTACTCCTCAGTCATAATATAGTCTTTATGCTGACCTGAATCTCCTTGAAACATTTGTCACCATGTTAAAGATAATGCAAATGCAATTTGTCAGCAGAGAGATTCTCTGCATCAGCTCCGGATTCAGGGTTTGATTTCAGTGAATTGATTAATCTCTGCATTATTAAAACGGATGTGGAATCCTGGGAGAAGGGTAAGGTAGCCGTGCCATGTATTCAGCTAAGTGCAAATGTACAACCGCTCTGAGAGTGTGTCATTAATCCAGATAACGTGTAATGTATTCATTAGCAGCTCAGGGGCTCTCGCTGCTTTCTGTTGCTGCGCTCCTCTGCATGTGTGTCTGCAGGAACTGAATGACAGTACTAGTCACCTTGAATGAATTCCGCTCCATCGTTAGCAGCTTTGCCGTCAGTGAGCTCTGAGGACTCCAGTCTGCACCATCACCCCCTTCCACTTTAACACACTGCTGAAAACACCTCCCATTTGATGATGATTTGTTTTTTCTGAAAGCAAATCTGTGAAATTCTGAACATACACCTACTGTCTACAGAACCGAACATAGGACATAGAACATTACATCACAGTACAGGACCTTTGGCCCATGACCTTGTGCTGACCTTTTAAGCTACTTGAAGATCAGTCAAACTCTGCTCTCCAATGTTCTATCATCTATGTGCCCATCTAAAAGTCTCTGAAATAATTCTGCTCCTATATCTATGGTCTTAAATGCCCTTAATGTATCTGCCTCTACCACCCTTCTCCCCCGTCCCACCCCCGGAAGGGCATTCCTCGCACTCACCATTCTCTGTGCAAAGAACTTTCCTCTGACATCCCCCTTATACATTCCTCCAATTGTCTTAAAATTGTGCCCTCTTATATTAACTATTTCTACCCAGGGGAAAAGTCCCTGGCTATGCAGTCAATCTATGCCTCTCATCATCTTGTACACCTCCCTCAAGTCCCCTCTCATGGAGCCTACACTGTGGGTGTACCTGATTCAAGACTACCAGTGTACTGGAGCAAGACCACAGGTGTACTGGAAGCAAGGCTATAGGTGTTAGAAATAGGTCTCCTTCCTGTGTTTGCCTGCCTGGGTGTTTTTGCCTGCTCTCCACTGTTTAATTTCAATCCATTGATCATAGTCTCATTCTGGCCTTTTGGCCCACTGTGCCTGTACTAAGCATCAAGCACACAATCACACTCATCTTGACATCATTAACTCCCACCCATTCTCCTCTGGACACATTTGAACCCCTTATCTAAGAAGAGATGTGCTGGCATTGGAGATGGTCCAGAAGAGGTTCACTGGAATGATCTGAGGAATGAAAGGGTTAATGCACAAGGAGCGTTTGATGGCTCTGGCCTGCAATCAGCAGTTACTGAGATACTCACACCGCACCATCTGGCACCAACAATCATCCCACAGGTCAAAATCACTTAGAACACATTTCTTCCACGTTTTGATGTTTGGCCTGTACAAGAACTGAACATCTTGACCATGTCTGAATGCCTTTATGCATTGTGTTGGTGCCAGTGCCGGTGTATCTCATAAAGTGGCCACTGAGTGTATCTGTATGGATAACCTTTAGTTTTCTCTAGAGTAGCTAACTTCTTTTGCTCTGCAAGACTGTACAGCTCCACTTCTTTTAAATAATAACTTTCTTTTTATATTCACTTTTAAAGTGTATAACCTCACATTTTCCCACGTTATATTCCTCTTTGTAACTACTTCCTCATTTACTTTTTCTAGCTTCCCTCCTCAAGTTCTGAATATCCTTGTCACAACCTGTTTAAACCACCCATCCCTATATCGACAGAAAATCTGGTTACAATGCACTTGGTTCCTCCATTTATGTCATTAACCATTGCAAAGAAGCAGATTTGTGGATTCGGTAGATGGAGCGGAAGACACCATCTATGGATAAGTATTTTAACTATTTATTAATAAAAGAAAGTTAAGTTAAAGTCTGTCCTGAGCCTTATAGGCTCATCAGGCCGGTGCTTATGCTGGTTTCCATGGTGTGAAGTGACTGAGAGTACTAGACTCACCCCCCTGCCCCCCTGGATAGGATGCCAGTCTATCACGAGATTAACCCCCAGCATTTGCCCATATCCATTCTCAGCTGGGTGGACTGGAGCATTGTGTGGTTAAGTGCTTTGCTCAAAGACACAACATGCTGCCTTGGCTGGGGCTCAAACTCACGACCTTCAGATCACTAGTCTAACGCCTTAACCACTTGGCCACGCGGCACACAACAAAAGAAAGACAAACACTAAAACATTCAAGTTACACAGATACTTATCAAAGAGTGCGCATGGACCGTCTATCTGCATCACACTTCCAATCTGTCCATGGCACCCATCACGAGCCGGTCCATATCGAGCAGAGCCCCACACGCTCTAAATAATATAGCAGTAGTTTCTCCAAATGCACCAATCAATAGCAGCTAACAAAGTGGCAGTTGTTTTCACACTATACTAATTAATCATAAATAATTGAGGTCTCAGTACTGATCCCTGTAGTGTCTTGTAGTTACTGTTTGCTGATACGAAATTATCCCTTTATCGCTGCTCTCTGTTTTCTGCTTGTCAGCCAATATCTGACCCTCGACCATATATTACTCCAATCCAGTATTTTATATCCAGTGAAGGACTATTTTATATGGAATTGTATGGCTTCTAGAAATCTAAATACAGTCCATTTACTTGTTGCCCTTGATGGAATATCTTTTAGAAATCAAGGTAGGCTACATTGACTAGTGCTCCTTTATTGAATGTCTTCTAAAAACCAAATACATTACATCTATTGGCTTCCCCTTATTGAGAGTCTTCAGGAAATCCAAATACGCTACATCTACTGGTTCCCCTTTATCCAGCTGCTTGTTACATCCTCAAAGAACTCCACTAAATTTCTCCTATTATTAACAGCTTTACGAATGGATTCCAGCCTTTGTAGAGTACAAGTAGATTGAAGCAATGCGTCATCATCACTTCATACTTCCTTTACAAGTCCTGGATGCAGTTCACCCTCATTCCCCTTCTTGGAGTTATCAATCATAGAAATATAGAAAATAGGTGCAGAAGTAGGCCATTCAGCCCTTCCAGCCTGCACCACCATTCAGTATGATCATGGCTGATCATCCAACTCAGAACCCTGTACCAGCTTTCCCTCCATACCCCCTGATCCCTCTAGCCACAAGGGCCATATCTAACTCCCTCTTAAATACAGTCAATGAACTGGCCCCAACTGTTTCCTGTGGCAGAGAATTCCACAGATTCACCACTCTCTGTGTGAAGAAGTTTTTCCTAATCTCAGTCCTAAAAGGCTTCCCCTTTATCCTCAAACTGTGACCCCTCGTTCTGGACTTCCCCAACATTGGGAACAATCTTCCTGCATCTAGCCTGTCCAATCCCTTTAGGATTTTATACGTTTCAATCAGATCCCCCCTCAATCTTCTAAATTCCAGCGAGTATAAGCCTAGTCAATGCAGTCTTTCTTCATATGAAAGTCCTGCCATCCCAGGAATCAATCTGGTGACCCTTCTTTGTACTCCCTCTATGGCAAGAATGTCTTTCCTCAGATTAGGGGACCAAAACTGCACACAATACTCCAGGTGTGGTCTCACCAAGGCCTCGTACAACTACAGTAGAACATCCCTGCTCCTGTACTCGAATCCTCTTGCTATGAATGCCAGCATACCATTCGCCTTTTTCACCACCTGCTGTACCTGCATGCCCACTTTGAACGACTGGCGTACAATGACACCCAGGTCTCGTTGCACTTCTTTAGCTTTGCTGATGTCATAACAGCACCACTCCACCAGACTGAGTTGGGCACAGTAACAACACTTTAAAGACATTGAAGTAAGTACATTTATTTATTGTGGTATAATGTGGAACAGGCCTTTCCAGCTCTTTGAGCCATACTGCCCAGCAACCCACCAATTTAACCATAGCCTAATCACAGGACAATTTACAATGACCAATTAACCTACCAATTGGTACGTCTTCAGACTGAGGGAGGAAACCAGAACACCTGGAGGAGAATGTACAAATTCCCGACAGGCAGTGGCTGGATTTGAACCCAGGCCGCACTTTAAAGCATTCTGCTAACCACTATGCTACCGTGCTGTGGAGGGGTTTAGAGAGTTATAGTTTCCTTAAGGTTGTCATTGCCAGGGGAGGAGGTGGTAGTGGGGTTAGGCTCCCACTACCTATTAAGTGTCCCCAACAGTGTGCCTCTGGCAATGAAGTCCAGCTCCTGGTCTTCACGTGTGGGTTAGCTACTAAGCCCAGTGGAACTGTTTCTACTGACAGGAGAAAGGGCAATGTCGGGTTGCTGTCACCTTAAAACCAGTCACTTTGGGAAGATGGGATTCATCAGCCGTGGTTGGCAGCTCATCTAGGGGAAGGAAACTCTAATCTCAAACCTACGCTGCCTTGTGACTATACGCAGTCATGGGGAAGGCTTCAAAGTAAACCCCAAGGAAAAATTTGGAGCTGAAGTCCTTAAGACAGTCCTACATTGAGTTCAACGCTGACTAGCAACTCCTGTGACACTGCTGGTGCCGGAATGTATGGGTCTGTGACTTTCCTTTGGATTCGTTAGCTGTGTGGAGAGGGGTAACCTGTTACACGGGCAGCGGCTTGTTCTCCATATCATACTGCCCTGCCTTGTGTATCATGGAGACATGGTATTCATGGCCGACCCGACCAGTGGAGGGCCTCAGTGGGTTCAGGGACAAATGTGGGCTCTTGGACCAGCTCATTGGTCAACACGAGTTTGGCCGAGGGCCTGGTTCCACACCTTGTGGCTCTATCACTCTCTGATTGTTTGGCCTTAAGCCCCTTTGGTTTTCTGGTCATCGTGACTAAATCCCTCCCTCTCCGTAGCCCACTGAACACACAGCACGGCAGTGTAGTTGTTAGTGCAATGCTTTACATTACCGGGGTTCACTTCCTCCACTGTCTGTAAGGAGCTTACACGTTCTTTCCCTGACCTTGTGGGTTCCCTCCGGGTGCCCCCATGTCCTCCCACAGTCCAAAGATGGTTCCAAAGGGTTAATGGATTGTAGGCATACTATGTTGGTGCCAGGAACATCATGGCCCTTGCGGGCTGCCCCCAGCACATCCTTGGATTGTACTGTATTACGCAAAATGACACACTGCCGTGGACCAATACCCTTAAGCAAGGGATTGATGGAGCCCAGGTTGGGAACCCCTGCTCTAGGTTATGA